>NC_137326.1:26036029-26170960 GCF_965287045.1 Carcharhinus amblyrhynchos
TTGTTTTATAAACCAGGAGATATACATGACATAAGCATCCCATTCACTGCTTCTATATCTGTGAGGTCTTACGGTCCTTCCTTATTAACAGGTTGATATGGTTAGCATGTTTCTCCTGTTAGAAGCAGAGAAGCAGGGACAGTTCAGGAGGCCATTCGATCCATCGAGTCTTCACTGATTCTCTAAAAGAGCATCTTACCCAACACTCCCTCCTACCCCCACCTCACCCCGCGAGTTTTGTATGGTTAATCTCACTAACCTACACACCTTAGGAAACTAAGGGACAATTTAGCATGGCCAATCCACCTAATCTGTACATCTTTGGACTGTGGGAGGAAACTGGAGGACCCGGAGGAAACCCATGCAGACACAGGGAGAACATGCAAACTCCACACAGACAGTGGCAAAAATTGAACCTGGCTCCCTGGTGCTGTGAGGCAGCCATACTAACCACTGTGCCACCGTGCCGCCCAGTTCTCCGATTATATCCTTCCATTGTGCCATCGTTATTTGATTCCTATCTAATTCTACCATTCAACACGATCATGCTAATCTTACTTATTTTCTACTGATTATACCGTCCAATACTATCCCTTAACTCTTGATTCCCTTTGTATACAAAAATCTACTAATCTTTGTTTCATTGCAGTGTTAATGCAAACCTACTTGTGACAACAAGATTCAGGCCCCCCTGAGTGAAGGTATCTCTCTTCAGCTTAGTCCTAAATGGCCAACTTTTTATTCTAAAATCATGATCCATATGTTTGGACACATCAATCAAGGGAAACAACCTCCCAGTATCTACCCGGATAAGTCCTTGAGAACCAACAGGCCTGGTTCTTCTGAGCAGTGGCAATGATCACTGCTGTGCTCACATATTCCAGTTCAAATGCTGCTGTGCATTACTTTCAGGGTTTTCCGAGCCCCACTTTGACAGAAATGTTCAGCAGAGAACCCGTGTTGGAACAGAGCAGAGTTGGGGAAAGACAGGACATGCCCCTTTTGTACACTAATAGCTGCCACATGGTAAGTTTATCATGTTGGGGGAAAAAAAACAGAATGGATGGAAAGATGACCCCTTGCAATGCATATGGAGTTTTAAAAAGTTTACTTATTAGTGTCACAAGTAACTTTACGTGAAGTTAATGTGAAAATCCCCGAGTCGCCACACCCTGGTGTCTGGTTGGGTACATGCAGGGAGAATTTAGCATGGCAAATGCACCTAACCAGCATGTCCTTCGCTCTGTGGGAGGAAACCAGAGCACTTGGAAGAAACCCAGACATGGGGAGAATGTGCAGACTCCACGCAGACGGTGACCTGAGACGGGGATCAAATCCAAGTTCCTGGTGCTGTGAGACAGCAATGCAAACCACTGTGCCACATGCCGCCCCTGTGGGCTCTCAACTTATGGCTATTCCAAAAGAACACTGAAGAGCCACAAATAAGGAGGTTAGCAGAGATTGTTCTACAACTCTTCAAGTTTGATATAGCAGCAAGAGCTGCTTGTAAACTAAAATGCATAGGATTTTGTATCGCATTACACCTGCCTCTTCCATATCAGTGCTTGCTATTGAAAGAATAGTTCAGTTAAAAAATAACATCTAATCAGTTCTAAGTAATTGAAACTTCCTGGGCAATTTGCATGTACATCCACGCCCCAGTAATTCCACTGTGTTCCCCCCACCCCAATCCTAACATACACCTTTCAGTTGTATATCCAGTCTCCGATACTGGAAGATTCGGCCTGATGTTTCAATATTGTTCGGAGCTGTAAGGAAAACAGGCTTGGTCTACTCAAACCTTTTCAAGTCTGATAATAAAGCCACATTTACACTTGCATTAGTTAGGCAATTCCTCCAGGCCAGGACATATGCAAAACATACCTCCCTGCATTTTCAAACTTAACTAAATTCAGACAAAAAAACCACAAGTTAATGTTGCAGTAACTTCCTTTCTGTCACTGTCTTCACTCAGAACAGGATAAATAGGTCACTGGCAGTTTTTAAAATGCTCTAGTGACGAAGACACAATTCAGGGACTTTTTGACCAATATGTATTCAAAACAAAACAAAGGATTCAAAAAAAAAGTATTTAACAATTCTCTACATCTCAATTTCTAAGAGATCATTTTGAAAATTGTTTCCATGCCATATAGATTCATAGACATTACAGCAGAGAAGGCGGCCCATTCAACCCTCCACGAATAAGGTTATCTAGGATTGCAACAGGATCTTGACCCATTGAGCCAGTGGCAGAGGGAGTTTAATTTAGCTAAATGTGACGTGATGCATTTTGGTAGATCAAATCAGGGCCAGACCTACTCAGTTAATGGCAGGGCGTTAGGGAGAGTTATAGAACAAAAGATCTAGGAGTACAGATTCATAGCTCCTTGCAGGTGGACAAGGTGGTGAAGAAGGCATTTGGCATGCTTAGTTTCATTGGTCAGAACACTGAATACAGGAGTTAGGACATCTTATTGAAGTTGTACAAAATGCTAGTAAGGCCACACTTGGAATACCACAATTGGTCACCTTATTATAAAAAGGATATTATTAAACTTGAAAGAGTGCAAATAAGATTTACTAGGATAGACTGAGACTTTTTCCCCTGGAGGGTCAGAGGCTTAGGGTGATTTTGTAGAGATCTGTAAAATAATGAGGGGCACAGATAAAGTTAACATCTTTTCCCAAAGGTAGGGGAGTCTAAAACTAGAGGACATAGGTTTAAAGTGAGAGGGGAGAAATACAAAGGATCCAGAGGGGCAGTTTTTTTCACAGAGAGTGGCGAGTGTCTGGAACAAGCTTCCAGAGGTAGTAGTAGGGGCAGGTACAATTTTGTCTTTTAAAAAGCGTTTAGACAGTTACATGGGTAAGATGGGTATGGAGGGATATGAGCCAAATGCAGATGATAGGGACTAGCTTAGTGGTAAAAATTGGGTGGTATGGACAAGTTGGGCCGAAGGGCCTGTTTCCATTTTGTAAATCTCTCTGACTCTAAGTACGTCCATTCAGCCCCTTATGTTCACATCGGTCTACAAAGATCAGACTGCATTAATCCCATTTTCCAGCACTTAACAGCCCATAGCCCTGATCATTATGGCAGCACAAATGAATATCTAAATATTTCTCAAATAAGGGTTTCTGATTTAACCACCCTTTCAGGCAGCATGTTTCAGACTTCACCACCTTCGTGAAAAACACTCTCCTCAATTCCCCTCTTAACCATCTGTCTTTTATTTTAAATATATGCCCCTGATATTGACCCCTCTACAAATTAAAAAATGCCTTCCCATCCACCCTATGTTCCCTTTCCCATAACCTCATATACTACTATCAGGTCCCCTTTGATGCTCCAAGGAAAACAGCCCCAGGCCATCCAATCTCTCTTCATATCTCAGACCCTTCAACTCAGGGAGACAGTGACCTGGTAAATCTCCACTGCACCCTCTCCAGTGCAATCACATCCTTCCTGTAATGTGGTGACCAGAACTGCACACAGTACTTTAGCTGTGACCTCACCAGCATTTCACACAGCTCCAGTACAACCATCTTTATACATGTGCAGGTATTCCTTCCAGTAGGATCGTCAAGTTCACCAACATCAGCAAAAGCTACTTTGGTGGGTCAATTGTGTAAAACTGACCAACTCTGTCCTCTTAGATTAACAACCTGGTGTTACACTTAAAGATCGAGCAAACTCTTGTCCCAACCATAGTTTAGGGAACACAGCACTAATAAACCTTGAACCAAAGAAGGGGAAAGTAGGAAGACTGGTTAGAGAAGTGAAGAGGAGGGCAGTGGAGTGGCAGAGGTGTTTATAGAGGCAATTCCAGGGAGAGGAATAGTGGGACAAAGGGAGGAGGGAGCATCACAGGCCAATACCAGCAAGCCTGAACATAATAAGAGAATGGAACAGATATTGACACAAAGATGAGACTTTTAAATTTGAGATGCTGGTGGGAGTGGGGAACGGAATGATAGTCCAACTTAGATCAGTGAGAACCAGAGTGTCATGGACAAGCAGGATTGAATATCAGTTAGGACAGGCTGAGGTTAATGGATTTTAATAGACAGAAGAACAGCTAGGAATAGTCTTATGTTGCAAAAGGCATGAAGCTCCAGCAACAAATCTGCAAAGCAAACAATGGCGTAAAAACTCAATGGGTTAAGCGTGAGAGTAACAGAGTGAACAATGGTCCTGGCAGTGGGATGTTCTAAACTAGCATGTCTGAATTCAGAGTAATGGACTAGACAATGCTGTGGGTTGGCAGCAAGCCATTTATTTTTTCCATTACAAACTGTGACTTCCTGTAGAGGGATTAATAACCAGGGGACAGAGATTTAAAGTAAAACGGAGACGGCTAAGAGGGGAATTGAGGAAAAACCTTTTCACCCAGAGGGTGGTGGAAGTCTGGAGCTCACTGCCTGAAAGGATGGTTAAGTCAGAAACCCTCGCTATATTCTCAGTTACAAGCTACTTCCTGCTGTTACAATCCATAAGTCAAGCGAAATTGCTTCAACTTAGTTTTGAGTAGATGCAAATCACCATTTTCATTCTGCAGCTTTAAAAACACCAAGTTTAAATTTGTTTGATTGACTCAAGAAGAACAGCTGTTCAGTGGCCCCAATGCAAATGCCTGTGCCACGAAACAATGCACACAAGATGGTTACTTGTTCAATTTTTGCTGCATTAGCTGATCTCAGTTAAGATAAAAGTAAAGGACTTGGCATTTCAGAGTTAGGAGGAGGATGGTTAGCTGAAGTTTCTAATATGTGGCACATTCAACCTCTCCCCAGTGACTGTATAAATGATTTACAAGATCAAAGCTCATGTATTAAGAATAATCACTCTGGTAAGTACTGGAGGGTACATAACACCTATAAATCTAGCACAGCTCCAGCTTTAGGGTTTAAGGGGAGAAAACTGGTTAAATACATAGCTCCCAGGGTAATACCAATATACCTGTTGGATAGATTATCAATTAAATACACTTTACTCAAACTGATCTGTCATAAATCTATTCTTTGACAGAGGCAGTTAAATATTACTATCTTTCTATTCTATAACAGTGGCAATTAAATATTACTCCATCGTAAAACTCTGACAAGATGTTTGAGACTTGATAAGTTAAATGTTCTCCTAATCTCTTCGTGCCATTTCTCACACAGCTCACTCAGCAGTAAGATTAATTGTTTATTTTTCTAATAGTTTCTGCCAAATGTACAGACAATGGAGTGGGGGTTTGTGCCATTTACCACTGGGCCTCCTGTTGTTTTTTTCACATTGATAAACCCACACTTGTACATTTTTGTTCCATTTAATGTTAAAACTCAAGTAATATTTGTCACTCAGACCTCTTGATATTTCCAGTGTGTGAAACACAATACTGTATTCATTACCCAAAGTAACATCTTAAAGGGCTCTTCAAATAAAGTCATACGAATAGAACTTAAAAACCAAAAAGGGACAATCGCATTGCTGGGAGTGTTCTACAGGCCCCCTAAAAGTCCAAGAGAAATAGAAGAGCAGAAACGTAGGCAAGTTTCAGAAAAGTGTAAAGGTTATAGGGCAGTAATAGTGGGGGATTTCAACTTCCCCAGCATTAACTGAGGTAGCCAAAGAGTGAAATGTTTAGAGGGAGTGGAATTCTTAAAATGCACCCTTTCACCAAATGCATCCATTTTAAGCCAGTGTGTAGAAAGGGGTGGCCCTGGACTTAATGTACTGTAACAAAGCGGCACAAGTGGTTGAAGTATCAACAGGGGAGCATTTTGAAGATAGTGATCATAACTCCCTTGGATTAAAGATTGCTAAGGAAAGGGACAAGGATGGACCTGAAATCCAAGATCTAAACCGGGGGAAGGCAGATTTTAGTAAGATCAGATACGAGTTGGCCAGAGTAGATTATAGAAATCAAAGAGAGGACTATGATACAATTAAATAAACTAACAGAGGAGGTTCAAGTGATCTGACGGAGTTAAAAGTAGATAAATCTCCATAGCCGGATGAAATGTATCCCAGGCTGTTGAGAAGGTATACTTGCCTTTAATGGCTGAGGCATCGGGTTTAAGAACAATACTCAAGTCAGGAGTGTGATAGAATACTCCCCACTTGCCTGGATGGATGCAGCTCCAACAACACTCAAAAAGCTTGACACCATCTAGGACAAAGCAACCCGCTTGATTGGCACCACATCTACAAATATCCAATCCCTCCACGCCGATGCTCAGGAGCAGCAGTCTGTACTATCTACAAGATGCACTGCACCAATTCAAAGATCCTTAGATAGCATCTTCCAAATCCGTGACCACTTCTATCTAGAAGGACAAGGGAAGCAGATACCTGGGAATACCACCACCTTCAAATTCTACTCCCCACAATGGCATTGTGGGTCAAAGCACATGGGTGAGCTGTAGTGATCAAGATGGCAGCTCATCACCACCTTCTCATGGACAACTAGGGATGGGCAATAAATGCTGACCAGCCAGCGATACCCATGTCCCATGAATGGATTAATAAAAAACAAGACAGTTTGTAAAACTATATAAAACATTGGTTAGGCCAAAGCTAGAATATTGTGTACATTTCTGGAATCCCCATCATAGGACCGATGTGATAACACTTGAAAGGGTGCAGAGGAGATTTACCAGGATATTACCCCTGGAATGGAGAGTTTGAGTTGTGAAGAGGGATTGAATAAACTGGGGTTGTTTTACTTGGAGCAGAGGAGATTGAAGGAGTGGGACTGGGGCATGGTTGAGATGTATAAAACTATAAGGGGCATAGATAGAGTAGACAGGAAGGAATTGTCCTCTTGGTGGAGGGGTCAATGGCCAGAGGGCATAGGTTTAAGGTAAGGGACAGGAGGTTAGAGGGGATTTGAGGAAAAACATTTTCACCTGAAGGGTGGAGGACATCAGGAACTCATTGCCTAAAAGAGTGGCAGAGGAAGAGACCCTCATAATATATTTAAGTACTTAGATGTGCAGCTGTGCTGCGAAGTTATACAAGTGCTGGGAAATGGGATCAAAATAATGAGGTGGCTTGATTTTGACCGGTGCAGATGCAATGGGCCAAAGGGTCTTTTTCTGTGCTATATATTCTCTGACTCTATCCTAGCCACAATTACTTTATGCACCAATGTTTTTTGATAAAAAGTTCAACTTTTAAGAATTGAATGCCATCAACTAACTATGGGTCAATGAACATAAACACATTAAAGAGAACAGGAGAAAGAAAGTCTCACTTGCTTTCATTAAGGAAGACGAAACCAGTATCAAAAATCAGCTGAAAACGAAATCTCTTCTTTCCTATTATACGATCTATCGCTGTCCACTCTTCAACAACCATGTATAATATTGCACTAAGAATTCTGGATGTTCCTCAATATTACTACCTAAACATAGTGCAAACAAGAACAATAAATAGCCTAAAACTATAATCATGGAAACTCAAAAGTGACTCAAGTGTCAAGTAGGACTATAATGTAAGGGAAGCCACCCCCAGTGTTGCTCCAAGGTGGTCAGGTACCATTCCTTTGTTAACATTCAATCAGCCAATATCATATCCATGCTGCCACTTTCCATGGGTTTCATAGAAGCCTGTCATGTGGCATTTTATTACATTTTTAGAAGTCAGTGTACACTAAATCAACTGCATTGCTATCATCAAAAACTCAAGCAAGTTGTTAATCTCAAATTTTCCCTCAAAAAAAAATTCAGTGCCAGACTTCCTTAATTAGTCCACATTTTTCCAAGTGACTGGTACTCTCAAATTATAGTTTTGAACAGCTTTCCCAGCAAGGAGGCTAAACTTACTGGTCCAGTAATTATGGGGCTTTATCCTCGCATCTTTTCGGCAACAGAGGAACAACATTTGCAATTCTCCAGTCCTCTGGCACCACCCCAGTATCTAAGGAGGATTGGAAGATTATGGGCAGTACCTCTGCGATTTCCACCCTTTCTCGGTACCCATGGATACATCTCAAGTACAGCCAACCAATCTAATATCACCTCTTCATTTTTAGCCCAGTCACTGCCTCAACTGCTTTTACTTCTACCATGACTTAGGCAGCATCTTCTTCCTTAATAAGAACAGATGTTAAGTACCAATTTAGTACCTCAGCTATGTTTTCTGTTTCTATGCGTAACACCGTTTCTAATCCCCAGTTAGCCATACTCCTCCTCCTGCTATCCTTTCACTGTTGATATGCCTATAGAAAACTTTCTGATTCACTTTTCTGCTGGCTCACAGGCTCATTCTTCTTTTGGTTTTTACTTTTCCCTTCCTCTGTCTCTTTAGTGATCAATCTGGTTCTCTTCTAGTCCGTTCTGATGAAAACACATCAACCTGAGATATTCATTCTTTTTTTCCTCCACATTCATTGCCTTACCTGAGTATTTCCACCATTTTCTTTTTATTTCCGATTTCTATCATCCACAAGATTATGTCTCACTCGCTGACTGGGCTGGATTTTGTCAGTACAGCGACGACTCCGATGATGGGTCAGAAAGACGGGGAACAACCCTGGCTCAGCCATTTGGTAGAAGCCCTTACTAGATTTCTTGGCACCCTGTAGCTAATGGGCTGCTGGCTGTCCAAGACAGCAGCGGGAGGGGAGGACACGGTTAGGACTGCACCCAGCTGAGAAACCTGCACAGCCAACACAGCAAGGTAAATGGGGCCAGGATGTTGGGGACTTGAAGTCTAGAGAGGGTCTTGATATGGGAGCAACCAATACCACCCGTGGGCCAGTGAGTGCCTGGTTGGGAGTATGCGAAATGTTAGATTCCGTATTTAAGGAAGGAAATATATTTTCCTGAGCAGGATTGCGGTGAAGATTCATCCAACTTGCTCCACAGGTGAGTGGACTGTCCTATGAGCAGAGGCTGCGCAGTCTAGGCCTATTTTCCCTGGCATTCAGAAGAATGAGAGGTAACTTCATTGAAACAAATGTTCTTAAAGGGCTAGAGAGAGTAGCTGTTAAAAAAATGTTTCCCTTGACTGCGAATCTAGATCATTAGGTCACAGTCTTAGAATAAGTGGCACAGTGGTTAACCCTGCTGCCTCACAGCGCCAGTCCCCTGGATCAATTCCAGCCTCGGGTCACTGTCTACGTGAAGTTTGCACGTGCCTGTGTGGGTTTCCTCTGGATGCTCCAGTTTCATCCGACAGTCCAAAGATATGCAGGTTAGATGGAACGGCCATACTGATTTGCCCCTTAGGTGTCCCAGGATTTATAGATGAGGGGGAATAAGGAGGAGAATATGGAGTTTATGGGAATAGGGCCTGGGTGGGATGCTTTGTAGGAGTTTTAGTGCAAACTTGATGGGCCAACTGGCCACCTCTTGTGCTGCAGGGGTTCATGATTCTGTTCTATACATTAGTGGTCATCCATTTATGACTGAGATGAAGAATTGTTTCACTCAAGGGGACTTTAGATCTTTGGAATTGTCTCCCCCAGAAAGCTCCAGGAGTCTCAGTTGTTCTATGAACCTACATGCATTCAAAATAAAAGCAGAAAATGTTGGCAAAAAAACAATGGGTATGGCAGATCCGCCGAGTTTTTCCGGCATTTTCAGTTTTTGTTTCAGATTTCCAGCATTGATAGTATTTAGCTTTTATTTATATGTGCATAGAATTGGAAACAAGAACAAGCCATTCGGTCCCTCAAACCTATTCTATATTCTACACTGGTAAGATCACTGCCGATCTGATTGTGGTCTCAACTATCCCTTATAATCTTTGACCGACTTGGTAATCAATCATTATCTAACTCAGCCTCAAGAATATTCAATGACCCCCACTTCCATGATTCTCTGGGGAAGAGAACTTCACATAATAACGATATTCAGAAAAACAATTCTCTCTTCTCCATATTAAATGGGAGACCCTTGACTTTTAAACTGTGTCACGTAGTTCTAGTCTTCCCCAAAGGGAAACATCCTTTCAACATCCACTCTCTCAAGTCCTCTCAGGATCTTGTATGTTTCAATAAGGTCATCCCTCATTCTTGGAAACTCCTATGGATATAGGCTCAACCTATCCCATCCTTCCCCATAAGATAACACCCTCATCCAGGAATCAATCGAATGAACCTTATTTGTGCTTCTAATACAGTTAAATCCTTTAAGTCAGGAGATCAAAACTGTACACAACACTTGAATGTGTAAAACATCCATACTTCTATCTTCCTTTCCCTTGCGGGTACAATTTTGTCTTTTAAAAAGCATTTAGACAGTTACATGGGTAAGATGGGCATAGAGGGATATGAGCCAAATGTGGGCAATTGGGACTAGCTTCAGGGATAAAAAAAAAAGGGCAGCATGGACAAGTTGGGCCGAAGGGCCTGTTTCCATGCTGTAAGCCTCTATGACTCTATAAACACCAACATTCTATTTGCCTTCCTAATCATTTGTTGTACCTGCATACCAGACTTTTGTGATTCATATACTAGGGTACCCAGATCCCTCTATACTTCAGAGTTCTGCAATCTTTCCCTATTGTAATAATGTGCTTCTATTCTTCCAGCCAAAATGGACAAGTTCTCATTTTCAGACATTATATTCCAATTGCCATTTTTCCCCCCACTCACATAGCCTATCGAAATCCCTTTGCAGACTCCTTATAACCTTTGCAGGCTCCTTCATAACTTACTTTCCTACCTTTCTGTGTGTCATCAGTAAATTTAACAACCATATCATCCATCTCTTCAGCCGAGCCATTTGTTACCCCTACCATAAACTCTTATTTTGCATAGTAAGCAAGAGATGGAGAAACCAGAAACAATCACATTCACTAGGGAAAGGGTACTAAGAAAATTATTAAAACTAAAATCTCCTCAAAGCCTGATGGACTTCATCCTCAGATCTTTAAAGAAGTGACTGCAGCAATAGTAGATGCATTGGTTGTAATTTTCCAATATGCTCTACAGATTCAGAAAAGGTCCCATCAGACTGAAAATGGTAAATGTAACTCTTCTATTCTAGAAAGAAGGGAGACAGGAAGCATAGAACATAGAACATAACAGCGCAGAACAGGCCCTTTGGCCCACGATGTTGCGCCGACCAGTTTTTCTAAAAAAAAAACACTGACCCACTAATCTAAACCAATCCCTTTTCGTCCACAAACCTATCCATAGATCTCTTAAACGCCCCCAAACTAGGCGCATTTACAACCGCAGCAGGCAGAGCATTCCAATCCCTCACCACCCTCTGGGTAAAGAACCTACCCCTGACATCCGTCCTATAACTACCACCCCTTAATTTAAAGCCATGCCCCCTCGTGCTAGCATTCTCCATCCGAGGAAAAAGGCTATCACTATCCACCCTATCTAAACCTCTAATCAGGTAACTAAGAGTCAGATGTCTCCTTATCAAATGCCTCCTGGAAATCCAAGAACAGTACATCTACAGATTCCCCTTTGCCTGTCATGTTGTTTGTACTTCCTCAAAGAAGTCTAGTAAAATCAAATATGATTTCCCTTTCATAAAACCATGTTGACTCTGCCTGATTGCATTAAGATTTTCTAAGGGCCCAACTATAAACTCATTAATAATAAGTTCCAGCAATTTCCTTTTACAGATTTCAAGCCAATTCATCTACAAAATGTGCTGCTCTTAAAAACTGTCCTGAAAACATACTACAAACTCATCTCCCATGCTATCTTTGCCAATCTGATTCATCCAATCTATTGGGAGATGAAAATCACCCATGATTATCAAAGTATCTTATTTAAAAGCCTGTATTATTTCTTTCTAAATACTTCATCCTGCAGTGTAGTTTTGTTAAGGGACTTATGCACTACTGCCACAAGTGACACACTACTTTTACTATTTCTTAATTCTACCTAAGCTGATTCAGCATTTTGAGCTTTAGAACCCAAGGTCATTCCTCACTATGAATGGCATCCTCAATTAACAGAGCAATCCATGACCTTTCCCTAGTTTCCTTTCCTTCAGAAACATTAGGTCCCAGCCTTGGTCACCTTGTAGCCACAAATTGTAATGACTATCAGGTCACACATATTTACTTCTATTTGAGTTGTCAATCCATCCATTTTGTTACAAATGTGACATGCAGTCAGGTACTTCACTTTCTGTCTTTTTACTATTTTTGTTAACTCAGGCCTCGATTCCTGGCATGCTCTTAAACCTGTACATTCTGTCCTTTTTTGCCATGTTCTGATTATCATTACCCTTATTGCTACCTTATTCTATCACTAACTTACTCTATTGCCTTGGCTTTTCCTTTAATTGACCACATCCTCCCTCACGTGTTCCCTCCCCTTCACAGTTTAGTTTACAACTCTCTCTACTGTCGTAGATAAACAGCTCACACAACATTGGTCCCAGCACAGCTCAAATTAAGATGCTCAACAATACAACTCCCACTTTCCCCTGTACTAGTGCTTGTGCCTTATGAATGAAAGCACATTCTTCCCATGCCAATCTTTGAGCCATGTATTTAACTTACTAATCTTATTTACCCAATGCCAATTTTCTTGTGGTTCAGATGATAATCCAGAGATTATTCCTTTGAGGTTCTGTATGGAGTCCAAGACTAAGGCCAATTAAGGTAATTAAGGGATTCGAGGATGGTGCAGGGATGTGGAGTTGAGGTAGATCAGCTATAATCTTCTTGAACGGCAGAGTCAGCTTGAAATACCACATGCACTACTTAACTCTCATTTTTTTAAGCCATTACAGATCATTTCTATAACTATATCAATGTCTTCAAGCATCTCTCCCTCACTAATTTTTGCAGATCTCTGTACAGTTGACATTGTATCCTACTTCTCTGCTATGAATGCAAAAACACAAATATTGATTAAACATAACTAGCACATCTATATATTTTACAATGTCTTTAAAAATTGATTTTAAGGGTCACATTTCCCATTCTCTTTAATCCTGCAATTACCCATAATACAATGTACAAGATTTATTACCCACCTTCAGTCTGCATGATTTTTTTGTCTCTTCATTGGTTTCTACAATCTTCCAATTAACCTCGTTCTTGTTACTAATTCAAAGCCTTGGAAAAGGCTTATATAGTTCATTTAACAATAGTTCTAACCACTCATAAACCACAATTATATAACCATTGAGTTTTGTTTTGTCTTTAGGAGTAGGCCATCTCTTGTGTTTATGGTCATGATAATGCCATCCTTGCATCTCCATAGGTTGGTAAAATGTTGTTGTTGGATGGAGCATGTCAGAATGTCATTATTCCACCACCAGGATCAATTGTGCTGTCTCCTGATTGACCAGTTTCTGCAGCACCCATTGTTCAGATGAAGAGAAGAAAAGAAGAAATTGAGGACGGAAGTGAAGGAAAAACTGACTGAAGAGGCTACATTGTCTCGCTACACAGGCATTTTCCAACCCTCTGTGTGTTCCTATCCAGTTTCAAGTTGTGTGTGTAAACAGAAAGCAAATACTTCAGGAATACTTAAGTCACCAACTCCAAGAAATTGCTTGAAGTTTACTCTATTATTTTCTTTAGTCATTGTAGCAATATTTACTAGAACTATTCCTAATAATGCAACTTTTACATCAAACTGCATTTCTCTCATTATTTTCTTGTGACTGCAGGTCAAGATTTCATGAGAGAAAACATGCTTAATATTTGCATTCCAAGCTGCATTGCTCATGCAAAACAAACTATTTGGTATGACATGTTCAGCTGCTTTATGCACTTCCACGTGATAAAATCTCTGAAAATAACATCTTACCTTGATTGCTTCAGACTGTTCGATCTTACATGCCTCTGCTGCTTCGTTTTCCTCACTGCTACCCTCATCCATGTCACTATCATCTTCCTCCTGGGTGGAATCCCTTTTTTGTTGTATTTCAGAAACATCATCGGTTTTGATCTCTGTGTCATTTCCATTGTCCATAGAACTGGCATTCTTTTTCTCCTCTATGCCTTCTTCATTGGGAAAAACCTCACCTTCCCCACTACACGAGGGGCTGTCAATCCCACTGTCCCTGTTGGGTATTTTACCATTCCCATTTTGCTCTAGAGTAGACCCGCCAATTGCAGCACTTGCCTCCTGAGTCCTGCTTATGCCTGCAGAGTCACTGTCTTTTACATCACTTTCTGTCACTGTAACACTGTCCTCATTTGAATGTTCCATCACCTCCATGCCAATTTCATGTTCACTCGAATCAGCTTTATCTGTTGTGCCCTCAGCTGAGCCAGCCGGTTCCAATTCACTGTCAGATGCGGCACATTCCGATGAGTCTTGGGATCGTTCCATTTTAAGGGATAAAATCAGTTGATTTCTTTTAGTGAACTCTGGGCTTAGCAACCTGCAGTGAGTAACACATTGACATTTCACGTGGGTATAAGTCACTTGAACAGATCCCATTAAATCTAATACAAAGGCAAAATCACTACAGATGTTGGAAATTGGAAATGAGAATACAAGATGCTGGAAATGCTCAGCAGATCAGATGGCATCCATGGGGAGATTCTCTGTTCATCAAAAAATTGTTTAGGAACATCAAAGGATTTACATTACAGGAGGTCATCTTTGGCCTATTCTGTCTGCATTCATTTATATTTCCATTAATTTCTAAGTTATTTCTATTAATTTCTAAATTTGTATCACTTTTGACTTTTTCCCCATAATACACACATCAAATTTGCTGACATCCAGGAGTTACAAGATGTTAAAAAAGTAGGAAAAAATAATAGCTTTATATCAAATAAGTCTCAACATTTAACATCATCAATTTTTGAGGACACTACTAATATTATTATCCATAGATTTACAGAAGAGAGAAAACCCTGGGCTGTTCATTTCCAATTTCTACATAGCATTTCAGGAAACTGAAGCTGGATACAGCTTTATGAACCAAACAACCATATCTGATCATCTCATTGCCCAATAACTGGCTCAAATAAAAATTAAATACCAACATCAAGGTTCTGCTCACTGGATTGGTTCTGCCTTAAAAATGGAAATGCTTGCTTAATAATGTAAAGTAAAAAAAACTACCACTTGGTGGCCCAGGATGTTATCTTGGAGAATCATTCAATGGATTCATTTGTTTATAGAATAAAGAGCAATGGTATTGGAAATAATTCAAAATTAGCTCTGTGTAGGTAGCTAAAAGCTGATTCAATTGAGGGGAAAATGCTTTCCTTGGACAGCAGTACAACTTTACTATTTGGTTTGTGAACAAGACAACAAATTCTATTTCTTGCTAGAAATTTAAGGTCAACGTTTTAGGAAATGATTTGAGCATTGATCATTTTTCAGTGAAGCAGCAACACAGCATCTATAAAAATGCTGCCATTTTAGCCTTCAGGGAATCTGTTTAAACTGTTTCCAATATACATTTAATTGGATCACAAGATGTAAACAAAGTATTTCAGTTAGTGTTTAAACAATAGAGCAGCAGTGGTGCAAGCTATGATCCCACCCTCTGTGATCTCACCTACTCCAACAAGGAAGGAGTAAATCACACCTCAGCCAAGATGCATCAATAACATTTCTTAAAACTCAGCAAGCAGGTAGACAGAGTGGCTTACCTGACACTTTCAAATTTCTCGATAAGTGAGGAGACACAAGTTAACCCTGGGGTCTCTTTGCTGTCAGCCTTTGAATACAAGCTCCTCGTTAGCTTAGGGTCCGCTGGCAGAGGCCTCGATGGGGCTGGAGGAATCAGCTGAAATTGTTCTTCGTAGTACAAGGCTTGGAGGTGGACAGGCTTAGGAGGTACTGATATATAAAAATATGGAGAGTTACTTAATGCTGAAGTTCTTCTTTACAATTCACCTTGTGTCTTCATAAACATCAAGAGTAGACCAGCAACAAGCTTGCATTTACCAGATTCCAGGTTTCTGCCTAATGCAAGAACCTATAACATACCTGAAAGCAACCTGTAAGGTTTCAACTGCACGCTTGGTGAAAAATTTCTTCACTATACTCCATTTTTAACCTGTCATTCAGAGACATATCGTACGTCGCTCAACGACAAAGTTGGACTTGTGCTTCCTTGTTGCTTAAACAGGAAGTACTGAAAACGGATTAAAAAAAAGTGTGGTTTTGTGACCATGAGTACAAGGTACTGCAGTACACGATCAAAAAGTAAGACAATTCATCAAATAATTCACTTTATTTTCTTCTACCACCTTAAATATATCAATGATTTTATTTTACATGAATGGATGGTTGCAGTGAATTGAGTGCTATTGTACCAATGCTAATTTTGCTATATTGCAATGAGTGTATGCTGCACATGTCTTTCTGTGGGTATGTTCAGCTCCTCCACAGTTTCCTTCCTCTTTTTGGGCTCTGGTGGATTTTCTCAAAAATACTACATTAAACTCAAAAATGAATAGTTATATTCAATATATCCAGCTAAATACTGGGCCATCTGTAAGAATGACCAAAAAACACCAGCTTGAGTACTTTGCTATGCTGTGCTGCTTATATATATTTGCATATGAACCTGTCTGAACAGTGTTACATAAGCAGTAACCATAGAAACACATTTACAATTATTCAAATTGGGCTGTGAACAGACCATGCAGAAAGTTTTGAACGGATCATAATGGACAGGCTAGATGCGGGAAGAATGTTCCCAATGTTGGGGAAGCCCAGAACTAAGGGTCACAGTCTAAGAATATGGAGTAAGCCATTTAGGAATGAGATGAGGGAGAACTTCTTCACTCAGAGAGTTGTGAACCTGTGGAATTCTCTACCACAGAAAGCTGCTGGAGCCAGTTCTTTAGATATGTTCAAGGAGGTGGTGGACCTGGCCCTGTGGCTACAAGGGGTATGGAAAGAAAGCAGGAATATGATACTGAAATTGCATGATCATGTTGAATGGTGGTGCAAGCTCGAAGGGCCGAATTGCCTGCTTCTACACTTATTTTCTATGCTTCTATCAGCCATGTCAGTTGGTATTACAAAAGTAATTTAAAGATTCTACTTGAAAAATTGCACTGTTTTGTGACTCCTCTTTCCAAATGTATATTTTTTTCTATATTTATTTTGTTTCCTTTAAAATCACACCTTGCTCACCAGACATACAACTTTAATCAGGTTAGAAATAAGAGGAAAGACCCAAAATGTCAAAACAATGGATGACAGTTGCTTTGTGACCACAGCTAAATTTAATACATTGTATATTAGTTGTGCATTATGTGGTTTACATTTGGATCCAGTAAATTGTTTCGAGAGCTTCTAAGCATATCTAGGTTACAAAAAATGTTCGATAAAAATATCTAATCTTAAGTCTTAAACAAGTCTTAATTCTTTAAATATAGTCCAACCATCATGTTCAAATTGTAACCTGTAATGGGGGAACATCATCAGAAAATGCCAACCTATGGCAAGCTGTATTTCTACTCAACTCAATCTTGTCTATGGCTGGATCCATTTGATTTGCAAGCTTTATCTAAATGCTGGATCTTACTTTGTTTAACCATGACATGAAAATATTGTGTATAATGCAAAACCAATACAGTACACTGCAGTAAGTTGAATAGGTAAATTAAACCATCGAGAAACAGTGTTACAATAAAATAGATGCAAATTACTGTGGATGCTGAAAGCTGGGGAACAAAGAAATGGCTGACCAACTGAATACATACTTCAGTTCTGTCTTCACAAACGAGGTCGGAAATAAGATACCAGAAATGTTGGGGAACGCAGGGTTCAGTGAGAGGGAGAAACTGAAGGAGATCAGTGTTAGTAGAGAAATGGTGTTGGAGAAACTGATGGGATAAAATGTCAATAAATCCTCAGGACCTGATAATCTACACCCCAGAGTACTTAAAGAAGTGAGCCTAGAAATAGTGGATGCATTGATGGTCATCTTCCAAAATTCTATAGACTCTGAAACAGTTCCTATAGATTAAAGTTTTAAAGTTTAAAGTTTATTCATTAGTGTCACAAGTAGGCTTACATTCACACTGCAATGAAGTTACTGTGAAAATTCCTCTAGCTGCCACACTCAGGCACCTGTTTGGGTACACTGATGGAGAATTTAGCATGGCCAATACACCTAACCAGCACATCTTTGGACTGAGGGGAAACCTGGGCATCCGGAGGAAACCCACGCAACACTGCTAATAACTGGACCACCGTGCCACCCCAAATGGCAGGCAGTGACTGGTGGGGTACTGCAAGGATCAGTGCTAGGACCCTAGCTATTCATTCTATATATTAATGATTTAGATGAGGAAACAAAGTGTAATGCCATCCAATTTGCAGATGACGCAAAGCTGTGAAGAGAATGCAGGGGTGCTTCGGTGTGATTTGGACAGAGTCTGTGGGCAAATGAATGGCAGATGCAATATAATTTGGATACATGTGAGGTTATCCACTTCGGTAGCAAAAATGGGAAGACAGAAGACCTGAATGGCCATTATTAGGAGCGGGGAACATGCAATGAAACCTGGGTGTCCTCAAACACCAATTGCTGAAGATAAGCAGGCAGTAAAACAAAAGGCAAATGGTATGTTGATCTTCATAGCAAATAGATTCAAGTGCAGGAGCAATGATGTCTTGTTGCAATTATACAGGGCCTTGGTGAGGCCACACCTGGAATAACGTGTGCAGTTTTGGTCTCCTTATCTGAGAGTGGATGTTCTTACTCTAGAGGGAGTGCAGCAAAGGTTTACCGGACTGATTCCTGGGTTGGCCAGACTGATTTATATGGAGAGATTGAATCAATTATAATTGTATTCACTGGATTCAGAAAAACAAGGGGGGATTTCATAAAAATCTATAAAATTCTAATGGACTCGACAAGGTAGATACAAGAAGGATGTTTCTGGTAGTGCGGTGTCCAGAACCAGGGCTTACAGTCTGAAGATACAGAGTAGACCATTTAGGACAGAGATGAAGAGAAATTTCTTCACTCAAGAGATTGGGCAGGCTATGGAATTCCACAGAAGTTGTTGGGGCCAAAGCATTGTAGGTTTTCAAGAAGGAGTTATATATAGCACTTTGGGTGAAGGGGATCAAATAATATGGACGGGAGACAGCGTTCAAGCTATTGAAATGGATGATCATCCATGATCATAATGAATGGCAGAGCAGACTCGAAGAGCTGAATGGCCTCCTGCTCCTATTTCCTATGTTTCTACATGTAAAATTTCAGCAGGAAGTGACAGCCTCTGTGGAAAGAATAGAGCTAATGTTTCGATTCAAATGCTCCTTTATTAGAACTTTGTCACAGAAACATCACAACGGACATTTGTTGCCAGGGCAAAGCACTTCTAATAGTGGGTTTGTAAGTGAGTGACATGCCCTGGATATCAGTGTCTCGTTGTCTCTTTTTCCTTTTTAAAATCACACAATTACTGCTTAGTGTTTATTAAAAAAAATAAATTGATTCTTCACTTACCGCCAGCCCCTCCCTCCAGTCACTCCCTCTTGCTCACCGTTTCCCTCCCTACCCTTCCCATTTACTGTTTTCCTGATTCTCTCATTCCATTCTGCTCACCGCCCCATCAACCCTCCCACTTGCCTCTTCCCGCTCCCAAATCCTTGCTGTGAGCAAGGGCTCGGGAGAGTTGGGTAGCAGGGAGCGGGGAGCAGGAGGGAAGCAGCGAGTGGGCAGTAAATGGAAAGAATTACTAAATTAGTAAGAATTAGTAAGTTAGAGGATTTTGGAGCCAGTTAAGTTCAAAGTGCCAACAGGGTTATAAAGTCAAGAATTTAATCTATCTTATTACATGTTTTTTTTTCACGGGGGAGTGATTTATGTTTTACACATTTTTCATTTAGGAAGCTTTTTTTTTAGGAACACATTTGGGGTGCAAAATGAGGGATAGCTGTATCGACTAATTGAACAAGATCAAACTAAGCATGTATTAGTTGACCATGCTAAATTCTCCTTCAGTGTATCCAAACAGGCGCCGGATAGTGGTGACTACATTTTCACAGTAACTTCACTGTAGTGTTGATGTAAGCCTACTTATGACTAATAAATAAACTATAATTTACATAAATTGCCAAGCAGATAAGAGCAATGTTAAAGACTAAAGGATTAAACAATGTCTGTCATTCTAGATATTGATATTGCCAAGTATCTAGTCAATGCCAAATTGTAATAGAATACAAGAGTCAAGTTTTCTATGCAACATACAATTAGCCAATCCAGGGCGATCCAAGGCAGCGGCAAACATTTTTTATTATTTCATGGCATACAAGCATTGCTGGTAAGGCCAGCATCTACTGCCCATCTCAAATTGCCCAAGGTGGCAGTGGTGAACAGTGTTGTTAGGAGGGGAGTTCCAAGATTTTGACCCACAATAGGGAAGGAAGGATGGTATGTGGCTTGGAGGGGAACTCGCAGGTGGCAGTGTTCCCATACATTTTCTATTCTTGTACTTCTAGGTGGTAGAGGTCACAGACTTGGAAGGTGCTGTTGAAGTAGTCTTGCTGAGTTGCTGCAGTGTGTTGCATATATGATGCACACTGTTGCCACTGTGCATCAGTGCTAGAGAGAGAATATTTTTGGAGTATAATATGGGAAAATGTGAAGTTGCTCATTTCGGAAGGGAGGACAGAGTATTATTTAAATTAAGAAAAATTGCAGAAAGCTGCAACACAAAGAGTCTTGGCGGTACTTGTGTACAAAATCTCAAAAGTCCAGCACATGGGTGCAGGGAATCAGGAGGGCTAATGGAATGTTGGCTCTTATTTCGAGACAGTTGGAGTATAAGAATAGGGAAGTCTTGCTGCAACTATACAAGATACTGGTGAAACAACATCTGGAGCACTGTGGCAGTTTTAGTACACTTATTTAAGAAAAGTTATTTCACTGGAGGCAATTCAGTGAAGGTTCACTAGAATGATTCTTGATATGGAGGAATTGTCTTTTGAGGAATGCTTAAACAAGTTGGGACCCTACTCATTGGAATTTAGGCAAATGAGAGGATCTTGTTGAAACATATGGGATTCTGAAGGGGCTTGACAGGGTAAATGCTGAGAGGATGTTCCCCCTCATAGGAGAGTTTAGGACCAGAGGGCATATTCTCAGACTATAACAGCACCAATTTAAGACTGAAATGAGGAGGAATTTCTTCTGAAGTGGTGAGTCTTTGAATTCCTTGTCACACAGAGGTGTGGGGGCAGAGCCTTTTGTGTATTTTTTAAGGCCGAGATAGATGAGTTTTTGATCAGTAACAGAATGAAGGGTTTTGGGTAAGGGCAGGAAAGTGGACATGAGGAATGTCAGGTCAGTCAATGCCTCATTGAGCAGGCTCGAGGCACCAAATGGTCTATTCCCGTTCCCAATTCTTACTCTTCAAATTGAGGATTCTCCATTGTGTTGTGTAGCAGTGAAACTGTGCTAAATGGGAATGACCTCTGGAATGGATCTAGCAGCTCAAAACTGGGCATCCATGTGGCGCTGTGGGACATCAGCCCATGTGTGTGGAGTCTGCACGTTCCCCCCGTGTCTGCGTGCATTTTCTCTGGGTGCTCTGATTTCCTCCCACACTCCAAAGACGTGCGGGTTAAGTGGATTGGCCATGATAAATTACCCGTTAGCGTCAGGGAGATTAGCAGGGTAAATATGTGGGGTTACGGGAATGGGGCCTGGTTAGGATTGTAGTTGGTGCAGACTTGATGGGCCTCCTTCCGCACTGTACAGATTCTATCTGCAAATTGAACCTAAAGCTCTGGTGAAACGAATGCAGTCAGGAAGTTGGTTAAAACCTGGGCACACCCTTTTGTGAGTTTACAGCTGAAGAGAAGAGGCACCAGGGCATATATATTGCTGCAACTCAAGTTAAAAGGCAGCAAAGGTGGGGGATGGGAGAAAATGTTGTCTAGAGGCGGGACTAAAATTGAGATGAAAAGAATGACAGGAAATTGTCACCTCGCACTCAACTTTACTGTTTCACCAGATAGCAAAGGAAATTCAAAATGGAGCTTGGTTACGTTAACAACAATATTGATTTCTAATAGGAATATCATCATCAAATCCCTAAACAATCATATATATCATGGATTTAATTGTACTTCTAAAACAAAATACAGTTAAACACTTTTAATCTGCACTTATTGGTAGTTTTTTTATTAGATTCGGTCCACTGTATTTAAAAAAAATACTTGCACAACCCTGCAAATGCGACTATTAATCCAATTTATCTTGCGTTGCCCTCATTACATCAGGTTGCTGGCCACAATATTGAAAGCTGTTTTCCCACTTAATGCAATTGTGGTGTCTCAGACTTGGAACTTGCCTTGAGGTTTTTGGGCAGTGACTTTGCTGACTGCCGATTTGTTGGTTAGCTTTCTTCCTGTTTGCTGAATGCATGGTACAGAACTGAGACGCTGAAGATGACCTCTTAACTCTAAGGTTGAGTTGCACTCAGAATTGCCTCTGACATGCAGTGGTATTCGGGAGTAACCTGGAACAGAGAAAATGCATTCCATTCAGTGACACTTTTCAACAGATTCATACATTAGTCATGCTCAGAATTTTATCTTACTCAGAGTCGAACACACTATTTTAGAATTTTACTTCAATGTCACCAGTGTGCAGCTTGAAATTTCAAAATGATTGAATAATTGCAATTAAAAAAATGAACTAAAAAATACCACTTCTCAAGCTAATTATAGCTGCAGCAGAGACTACATTAGAGGGATAGCTGGAAGACTCTAGAGACGTGTCTATCATATTTCAGCACACCAGCCATCCTGTCGAAAGGCTTGACTTGCAAGTCACGTATTTCTCCACAACCAGAGGATAATAAAATGGCAAGGAAAGACATCTCTTTTATTTTCATGCACTAAGTAACTGCTAAAGGAGAACAAATCTGGCAACAGTGAAGTGTTTACAAGTCGAGTAGATTATTTGTGAAGAATAAATACAAAAATGTAGAGCATCTCCTCATTCCCACTGGTGATAAAACTGTGCCTTCCTCCCATGATCCAATCTGAACCACAGCCTGTATGCATTTTCTCAAGGTTGGCAACATGGCATGGTGGCACAGTATTTAGCACTGCTGCCTCACAGCGCCAGGGACCCAGGTTCAATTCTGACCTCGGCTGACGGTCTGTGTAGAGTTTGCACTTTCTCCCCGTGTCTGCTTGGGTTTCTTCTGGGTGCTTCGGTTTCCTCCCACACTCCAAAGAAGTGTGGTTTAGGTTGATTGGCCATGCTAAATTGACCCCAGTGTCAAGGGGATTGGCAGAATAAATGAGGGTTACGGGAATAGGGCCTGGGTGGAATTGTGGTCAGTACAGACTCAATGGGCTGAACAGCCTCCTTCTGTACTGTGGGGTTTCCACGATCCCAAGGCCCTAAACCTCTTCAGAAACCATTTTATTGCAGTGAATTGACTTAGTCATTCCAGATGGGGAGGTTTTCAAACTTCAATTCAGTGAAGTTTGCGTGTACAATTTTAAGCAATTTCACAATATAAATCATGTTCTTCTAACATGGTTGACCAGGGTATCGTAGTTACTCACAATTTAAACCAAACTACGTATCTAGGCCTGAAATTCATGGTGGTTGATACCACCAGAAAATACAGTAACATTGCCATGTACAGCAATCCCTGAATATCTGTCCTGCAGGAGGCCAAGAATTGGTGAGGCAGGAGGTAACAGCTTAAAATCACAACTATCCTTTTAAAATTCAATATTGCATTTGCTGCTCTTGCTCAACTCCTATTGATTGTTGCCTTTTAAAAGCCATCACTGCGACTCTTATCAATAAGAGTATCTCTCCACAGCTGCTGTCTGGCACAATGAGTATTTTCTAGCCTTTTCTATATTTGTTTCAGATTTTCAGCATCCACAGTATTTTGCTTTTGTATTACGCTCCCCAATGTCCAAAGGATATAAAGGCACCTGAGCAATGCAGATGTATTTTGCATTTGGGACAAAAGAGGCAGAACTGGATATAATCCCTCCATAAGTAGAAAGAACCATTCATAGAATGGCTACAAGACAGAAGGAAGCCATTCGACTTGTGTCTTGACTGCTCACTAAAACAGCAACTTGCATAGTCCCAACTCTACCACCTTTCCTCCATTCCCCAGCAAATGTTCTCTCTCCAGATAATGATCTGGTGGCCTCAATTGAATGGGCAGCAAGGTGGCAGAGTGGTTACCTCCCAGCACCAGGACCCAGGTTGCATTGCAGCCTTGGGTGACTGTGTGAAGTTTGCATATTCTCCCCGTGTCTACGTGGGTTTCCTCCGGGTGCTCCGGCTTCCTCCCACAGTCCAAAGCTATGCAAGTTAGGTGGGTTGGCCATGCTGATTTGTCCCTTGCGCAGATTAGATGGATTAGTCATGATAAATGTATTGAATTACAGGGATAAGACGAGGGTGAGGGCGTGGGTAAGATGCTGTGTCAGAGGGTCAGTGCAGACTTGATGGGCTGAAATGGTTCCTGATTCTATGCATGTTTCTTCACCACACTTGACAGCCATGTATTCAATATCCTGACCACTCGCTGCACAAAAAGTTCCCCCTTGTGTTTCTGTTGCTTCTCAACTTCAATCAGTCCTCTAGTTCTAAATCCTTCCACCAACTAGAACAGCTTCTCCTGATCTAATTTATCCAGATTCATGATTTTGAAAAGGACCATCAAATGTCCTATTGGGAAATTTACCAAATCAAGCCAAAGACATCAGGGTTAGGTGGATTGACAATGCAAAATCGCTCCTTAGTGACAGGGGGACTAGCTAGGGTAAATGCATGGGGTTGTGGGGATAGGGCCTGGTTGGGATTGTGGTTGGTACAAACTCGATGGTTCAAAAGGCCTCCTTCTGCACCGTAGGATTCTATCAAACAAAACATTAATGGAAAAATAGCAGAAGCAGACTTCACCCCAAATTCCAGCTCTTTTTCTCATGTGTATGCACATCACTCTCTCACTCACACACAGACACACACACACACAGTCCAAGTTCTTCAGAGAACTTCCACTACCAATTTTCATATTAACAATGTAAACACTTGCACAGTTTATTTAGACCATGTATGAAACTACTGTCAACCTGTCTCTATTCATATACAGAGCCAAAGTAATATCATAATTTAAGTCAATTTTTATAGAAATACAGAGGTGAGATACTGACTAGAATTGGGGATTTTCTAAATATGTGGCATATCTAAATCAATAATGATCATAAACCAATCATTGATTTTAATGCCTGCAAGAATATGGCCAGAGTGGGCAGAAGTGTTTATATTTGTTTTAACATAAAATTTTAAATGTTGATAAAAATAGTGTACATACATTCTGAAAAAAATTTATTGTCACAGTTACACAAATCAGTCAGTCACATTTGGTCAGAGTACTAAGTCTAGCATTGGAGTTTCTATTTAAACTCTACTTAGCTTTAATTCAGGTATTTTTCCAGTGAAGTAATGAAGCCCATTGTGAACCTACTGGCTTCACACAATATTATCCAAGCAATATCATACATAGGAAATCAGGTCAACCACTGAACTTGTTTTTATTCCTATCAGTTGTCTACCCTTCCACCCATTGTCTAATCGAATATGCATAACCACTAAGCTTGCAACTCTTTATTTCCTTCATAGGTACTGACTGGGTGGCACGGTGGCACAGTGGTTAGCACCACTGCCTCACAGCGTCAGTGTTTCAGGTTCAATTCCGGCCTTAGGTCACTGTCTGTGTGGAGTTTGCACATTCTCCCCGTGTCAATGTGGGTTTCCTCTGGGTGCTCTGGTTTTCTCCCGCAGTCCAAAGTGCAGGTTAAGTGGAATGGCTATGCTAAATTGACTCTAGTTTCATGGGATTAGCAGGGTAAATGCATGGTGTTGTGGAAATAGGGCCTGAGTGGGATTGTGGTTGGTACTGACTCAATGGGCTGAATGGCCTCCTTCTGTATTGTAGGAATTCTTTGGATTCTAATGATCAGCATTTCTCCTTTTTCATTGGTAGCATTCAATACTTTCATGTGGCACAGTAGCACAGTTGTTAGCACTGCTACTTCACAGCACCAGCGACCCGGGTTCGATTCCCAGCTTGGGTCACTGTCTGTGTGGAATTTGCACGTTCTCCTGTGTGCGCGTGGGTTTCTTCTGGAATGTTCCAGTTTCCTCCCACATTCTGAAAAACGTGCTGGTTAGGTGCATTGACTCAACAGGTGCTGAAGTGTGGCAAATAGGGGAATTTCACAGTAACTTCATTGCAGTGTTAATGTAAGCCTTACTTGTGACCAATAAACAAACTTTATTTCTAATCAAAAAAGCCAATTCAAATCAAGTCCAATCATGGTCCCTACGTGAAGAACGCACAAGATCCAAGCAGACAAGACCAGATATTGCATCCCATCTTGGGCTCAATCAAACAAGACCCAAGCTGACAGGATGAGGCATTGCACCTCCTCCTGGGCTTGATCTAACGCTTCATCTTCACCAAAAGGCCGAGATGGCTTTGAAAAATTGACTACCCCAATCTTTGACTTTACCCTAGCCTGGGAAAACTACCATGATAGGCTTCAGAACAGTCCAAGTGCCATGGACTAGCTTCGTCCCCTGCCTCTTGCTGGTTTCATCCCTGCCGGATAAGCATTTGCACTTATTCCTTCTTTCCCAAAAAAGACCAATGAAGAAAAGATTGTAAATCAAGGTGATATTTATTGGACTTATTAACAAACATTGATAACTTAACCTATTTTGCATATACTTCAATGACTGAATATCAAGAAAATAATGCTTTATTTGCCATACATTACATAGTCTAAACCACGTTCTTTGATCTGAATCTGAGCTACCCACTTAACGTTGTTTTCTGGGCGTAGGACGACAGATAACAATCATTTGCACACAAGCTCAGAAATTGTCTGAACCCATACAATAAATGAGAAGCTATTCTCAACTGCCCAGATTATTGTCTGAGTTTAAAACATAGATTTGCAAAGTCAGTAGTTAATACCCTGCTTAGGCGTGTGTGAGTGTGTGCACTAAGTTAACATCAGGCTATGTTGCATTGCTTGCAACGATTGACAACTTTTAGTTATGGCGTGACCATTTCACAACAAGTCAAACAGACTATTTTTAGTCCAGTTAGAACAATCTGAAATCTGTTGCTGCAACCTGCTCGCATGGAGTGAACAGACTGACCAGAATGCTAACCGATGCTGGGTGAGACACATTTGGCTGGCCCATTAAATGCTGGTGTTCATCTCCAAATTTGTAAGCGGCCCTGTGACTAGTGAAGCTGCTAAAATGGCTGGTAACAAGTATACGACAAGTATACTTTGCAAGGAGGCTGAAAATAATAGGTTGCGGTACTTGTGCTTTCTTAGAAAAAAAGACATTCTGGAAACTCATCAAACCTCAGCTCAAAAATAAACATGTTTTCAGGACCAATTTGTGACAATAGTGTGTCTTTTAAGTCAAGTTAATCACATAAAGTTTTTCAAAATTCATAGAACAAAGTATCCTGGCCTGAGAATTTGATGACCAGCAACTTTTCAAAGCGGAATTACAAGATCATAGAATCCCCACAGTACAGAAGAGACCATTCAGCCCATCGAGTCCGCACCAACCCACTGCCAGATTATCTTTCCCAGGTCCTTTTCCCCCATTCTATCCCTGTAACCCCACACACTTATCATGGCTACTCTATCTAACTTACATATCTTGGGAGACTAAGGGACAATTTAGTATGACTAATCAACCTAACTTCCATATCTTTAGACTGTGGGAGGAAACTGAAGCACTCGGGTGGGAACTTTCACAGACATGGTAGAAAGTGCAGAGTTTGCACAGTCACTCAAGGCCGGAATTGAACCCACTCCCTGGAGCTGTGAGGTAGTGGTGCTAATCACTGTGCCGCCCCTACAGATCAACCGAAAGGAATTTTATTTTCATGTGAGATTAAAATTGTATGGTTAAAAGAAGACATTGGATTTTGCTGCACAGCCAGGAAAGGTGATCTGAAAGTAGCCTAACTTTGCAGTACAAATTCTATAGGGAAACTGTGACTGCCTCACTTCTGAAAACTGAAAGATCAAAAGCAAACAACATACTCACAACACTCATAAATAACACATCTAACTTGAATGTGGTCAATGCAGTTTCCTGCTTCAAGCAAATGTAAGAGCGAAGAAAACCAATACAACAACCTGCAGTGTGCAAAAACACTTCAAACTAACATCAGCAACGCAGCTTTAATCTATTCTGCATAACTCACTCAGAAGAACTTACACTTAAGTCGTGCCTTAAAGTAGAAAATCATCGTAAAGGACACTTAACTGAAGGGATAAGAAAGACCCAGGAAAGGCAAGATGATCAAATGTTTGAAACAAAGAGTGGGTTTGGAGAAGGGTCATGCAGCAGGGCAGAGATATGGAAAAGCAAATGGTTTCAGGAAGGATAATTGATTTTTTATGTTTTCAGAAGGCAATACATTCAAAAAGCACAGCCATTAGAAGGCAAGGTGTACACAGAATGAGCTAGGCTGTGATATGCCCCCACAATCGAGGTTCAGACATAAATAACCATTTTAGCAGCGTGCAGTGTACCTCCCTCCAACAAGGAAACTATTTTGACATGCAGGACAAAAATAATAAGTAGCTTCAAACCACGATCAAATTATGGCATGCACTGAGGCTACAACAGCAAATATTTGCATTCATATAACACCTTTAACGTAGTAACCATCCCAAGGTACCTCAGGAGGATTATCAAACAAAATTTGACACCGAGTTCACAGGAGATGTTAGGGAAGATGAATGGTTGGTTTAAGATGCACCTTTAAAGAGAGCAAGGGAGACTGTGAGAGGCACTTCCAGAGTTCCGGTTCTTGGCAGCTGAAGGTATGTTAATGTGGTGTGATTAAAATTGACAAATCCAGGAAAACTGCAGGGAGCTGCATCAATCTCTGTACATGGCTTTCTTTGATCTTGCAAAGGTCTTCGACTCTGTTAATCATGAGGGATTGTCAAATCTCCTTAAATTCTCCTGCCCACAGAAATTCGTCATCATTCTCAGCATATTCCACAATGACATGCAAACCCTGATCCTCACCAATGGAACCACCAGAGCCAACACAAGTGCAAACTGGAGTCAAACAGGGCCCTGTCATCGTACCAACGCTCTTCTCCATCTTCCTCACAGCAACACTCCACCTCATCACCTTGAAGCTCCCAGCTAGAGTGCAGCTAACCTACCAGACAAGCGGGAAACTGTTCAACTTCTGATGCCTCCAGGCCAAAACCAAGACCACCTCAATCTCTGTCATCGAGCTACAGTATGCAGCTGATGCCTCTGTGTGCACAGAGACCGAGCTACAAACTATTGTTGATGCATTCACCGAAGCATATGAGAGAATGAGCCTCAGACCAAACATCCAGAAAACAAAGTTCTCTATCAGCCCAGCCCTGCCACACAAAATTGCCTCCCCAACCATCAAGATCCATGGTGAGCTCCTGGACAACGTGATTCATTTCCCATACCTCGGAAGCCTCCTGTCACCTTGGGCAGATCTCGATAATGAAATCCAGCATTGACTCCAATGCGCCAAGTGCAGTCTTCGGACCCCTGAGGAGCAAACTGTTTGATGCCCGAGACTTCAAATTCAGCTCCAAACACATGGTCCACAGAGCAGCTGCGATCCCCACCCTCCTGTGTGCATTAGAAACATAGACAATGTACGGCAGTCACCTCAAATCCCTGGAGAGATATCAACAACGCTGTCTCTGTAAAATCCTGCAAATTCAATGGCAGGATGGGCTCGTCAATGTGAGCACCTCTCCCAGGCCGACATCCCCAGCATCGAGGCCCAGTCACACTTGACCAGCTGCGATGGGTGGGCCACATTGTCCGCATGCCCATCACAAAACTCCTGAAACAAGTGCTCTACTCTGAACTCCGTAGTGGCAAGTGATCACTAGGAAGGCAGAGGAAACACAGCAAGGACACTCTGAAAGCCTCTCAAATTAAATGCAGCATCCCCATTGACACATGGAAATCAGCTGACTAAGAATATACAAACTGGAGTAGGAGCACCAGCGAAAAATGAATCATCTTGAGTGTCACCGGGTGGAGCAGGTGGAGTCCAAGCATAAACAGCAGAAAGAGAGCCCAAAAATCCAACGCAACCCACCCACCCAGCTCATCAAACCCCATCTGCCAAACCTGCGGCACAGTCTGCAGCTCCAGAACTGGACTATTCAGCCACCACCTCTCTGGAGTGGAAACAAATCACCCTCTACCTGGAGGGACTACCAAAGAAGAAAATTTGGGGATTACCAAGAAGCTGAATTAAAGAGCTTGGATATGTCAGTGTGGAGCAGGTTAATGAAACAGGGATGAGCTCTCTCCATTCCACTCACACCAAATATTAATACAAACATTGGATCACTTGGAAGCTGCCCAACTGCCATTTTTATTCCATCTGTAAATTTCTTACTGACAAAAGTTCAACCATTAAAGATGGCGGGCTCAAAATCCACAGGCTACACTTTCAACACAATTGCACCCACTGTGCCCTCTTACCCCACCAGGTCATGGGAGGGAACCTTATTTGCATCATGTGCCCCTGGTGGAAACTCTTCTCATCCAGGCAAGGGGCAGGCTTTGCAGTTCCCCGCCCCCACCCCCACCCACCTTCTCCAGCCAACTCCTCCCATTCTTTACCTTAGAAAGTCATCTGTAGAGAAGGGGCAGTTAACTGTCGATCATCTGAAGCCTGATTAGGGCCTCAGTAAGTGTGAATACTTTTGAAGTTTAACAGGTGTGTGAGCCACCTCACCTCTATTTAAGAAAGCGGTCTGAAAGCACACTCAGTGAGCTTTGCACTGGAACAGTGAGAGAGAACACCCAGAGTGTAAGACAGCCAGAGTGAGTGGAATTTCATCACAGAGGGGAAGAAGTGCTTTTTGATTTTTGTCCTTGCTTTCTAACTTCTGAATCTTCAGAGGCTGGTCTTGGCCCTGCTGCAGTAGTGGAGGACTCGAGGGAGAGAGAGCTGATTCCTAAGTAGTGGGTAAGGTTGAGTAAGTGTTTAATACTTTTAACATTAATATTTCAGGAGATCTTTTTGTGGTTTATAGTTTGGAAGAGTTACTTACATTCAGTAGTAACATGGACTGGGAAAGAAGGGCCCCAGAGAACTGGACATAAATCTGATATCAGGCATCTTTAAAAGTTTAAATTAAAAGGGGTATGACATGGCAGGAGAGCCCCAAGCAGGATGTGCTCCTCATCCTCCATGTGGGAAGCCGGGAATATTTCCAGTGCCTAGGATCAGCATGGGTGCAGGAAGTGTCTCCAGCTGCAGCTCCTGGAAGTCCAGCTTTCAGAGCTGGAGCAGTGGCTGGGGACACTGTGGAGCATCCGCAAGGTGGAGAACATCGTGGATAGCACGTAGAGAGAGGTGGTCACACCGCAGGCTAAGATTTCCCCGTCAGAAAGGCAGTGGGTGATCATCAGGCAGGGCAAGAGGATGAGTCAGGAATTGCAGGAATCTCCTGTGGCCATTCCTCTGAAAAACAGATATACTGCTTTGGATACTGTTGAGGGGAATGACATCTCTGGGTAAAGCAGCAACGACCAAATTTGTTGCACCATGGTTGGTTCTGTTGCAGGGAGGAGTGAAAAGTCTGGGAATACAATAGTTATAGGGGATTCAATTGTAAGGGGAATAAATGGGTGTTTCAGTGGCCACAAATGATACTCCAGGACAGTTTGTTGCCTCCTTGGTGTTAGGTTCAAGGATGTTTTGGAGTGGTTATAGGACATTCTGGAGGGAGAGGGTGGACAGCCAGTGGTTGTGGCATGTGTCAGCGCCAATAACATAGGCTAAAAAAAAAAGGGATGAGGTCCTAAAATCAGAATATAGGAAATTAAGAAAAATGTTGAGAAATCGGATCTCAAAAGGTAGTGATCTCTGGATTACCATCACCGCCATATGCTAGTCAGAGCAGAAATGACAGGATATATTGGATGACTATGTGGCTGAAGAGATGGTGAGAGTGTGAGGGTTTTAGAATCCTGGGGCATTGGTGCCAGTTCTGGAGGAGATGAGACCAGTACAAATTGTATGGGTTGGACCAGGACTGATGTCCTCCAGGAGTATTTACTAGAGTGCTTGAGGAGGGTTTAAACTAAAATGGCAGGGGGGGGTGGGAACCTATGCAAGGAGCCAGATGAGGGGAATCATGGACAAAAACCAAAGACAATAAAAGGAGAGAAAAAAAAATCAAAGGCCAGAATTAAACAGGGCCTCAGTGAAAAATAGTGGGAATGGGACTAGTAATGTTAAGAAGACAAGCCTAAAGCTTTGTGCCTTAACGCGCGGAGCATTCGCAATAAAGTGGATAAATTAGTTGCACAAAGATGTAAATGGGTATGATTTAGTCAGGATTACAGAGCCATGGCGGCAGGGTGACCATGGATAGGAACTGAAATTCAGGGATATTCAGTACTTAGGAAGGACAGACAAAAAGGAAAAGGCAGTGGATTTACATTGCCGATTAAAGAGGAAATTAACACCATACTGTAGTTCCGACAACGTGGACTCTATATGGGTAGAGCTAAAAAACAGAGGCAAAAACATTAATGGGTGCTGTATATAGACCCTCAAACTGTAGCAACGATGTTGCAAATGACATTAAACAGGAAGTTGGAGATGCATGTGATAAAGGAACATCTGTAATTATGGGTGATTTTAATTTGCATATAGATTGGGCAAATCAAATTAGTCATAATATCGTAGAGGAGAAATTCCTGGTGTGTATACAGAATGGTTTTCTGGACCAATACATTGAGAAACCAGCTGAGAGAGGGCCACCCTAGAACGGGTATTGCCTAATAACAAGAGAATAATTGGCAATCTAGTTGTGTAAGACCCCTTGGGGTGAACAACTATAACATGATAGAATTTTTCATCAAGGTGGAGGGAGACATAGTTGATTCTGAGACTTGGTCCGTAATCCTAGTAAAGGAAATGATGATGATTGAGGTGCAAGTTGGCTATGATATATTGGGAAACGTTACTTAAAAGGATGAAAGTGGCTAGGCAATGGCAAACATTCAAGGAGCATAGGGGTGAATTCTAGAACAGTTCCTATAGGTTGGAGGGTAGCTAATGTAACCCCATTATTTGAAAAGGTAGGTGGAGAGGAAACAGGGAATTACAGACCTATAAGCCTGTCATCTGTAGTGGGGAAAAAGCTAGAATCCATTATCAAGGATTTTATAGCAAAACAATTGGAAAACAGTGGCAGGATCAGATTGAGTCAGCATGGATCTATGAAAGGGAAATCATGTTTGATAAATCTACTGGAATTCTCTGAGGATGTAACGACTAAAGAGTTGATGAGGGGGACCCAGCGGATTGGAAAGTCCAATTTGGACTTTCTGGAGGATGTCAACAAAGCCCCACATAAGTGATTAGCATGTAAAACGCATAGGATTGAGAGGGGGGGGGGGGGGCAGGGTGCGTACTGAGATAAACAGAGAACTGGTTGGCAGACAGGAAACAAAGCGTAGTAATAAACAGGTCTTTTTCCACATGGCAGGCAGTGACTAGAGGGGTACTGCAGGAATCAGTGTTCGGACCCCAGCTATTCACCATACACATTAATGATTTGGATGAGGAAACTAAATGTATTATCTCCAAATTTGCAGATGGCACAAAGCTTGGTGGGAGGGTGAGCTGTGAGGAGGATGCAGAGATGTGTCAGTGTGATTTGGACATGTTGAATGAGTGGGCAAATGAATGGCAGATGCAGCATAATTTGGATAAATGAGAGGCTGTCAACTTTGGTGGCTAAAATGCAAAGGCAGATTACTACTTGAATAGCCATAAATTAGGAAAGAGAAGTGTGCAACAAGAAGGTAAGGTTGTTGCTGAAGGTAAGCATGCAGGTGCAGCAGGCAGTAAAAAAAAAAGGCAAATGGTATGTTGGCCTTCATAGCAAGTGGACTTGAGTGCAAGAGCAATGATGACCTGTTGCAATTATACAGAGCCTTGGTGAAGCCACACCTGGAATGTTGTGTGCAGTTTTGGCCTTCTTATCTGAAGAAGAACGTTATTGCTCTAGAAGGAGTGCAGCAAAGGTTCACCAGACTGATTCCTGGGAATGGCAGGGCTGACGTACGAGGAGAGATTGAATCAGTTAGGATTATTCACTGGAGTTCAGAAGAATGACAGGGAATCTCGTTGAAATCTATAAAATTCTAATGGGACTAGACAAGTATAAGGAGAATGTTCCCGATGGTTGGGGTATCCAGAGTCAGGGGATCATAATTTGAGTATACAGGATAAACCACTTAGGACAGAGATGAGGAGAAATTTCTTCACCCAGAGAGTGGTCAGCCTATGAAATTCGCTGCCACAAAGTAATTGTATGCTTTCCAGAAGCACTTAGGTAAAACACTTGGGGCAGAGGAATCTAAGGATATGGGCGGGAAAGGTGAGATCAGACTATTAAATTGGATGAATAATGAAGGGCAGAGCAGGTTCAAAGGCTGAATTGCTTCCTGCTGTTCCTATGTTTTTCCATGTAATCTTTTGGAATTTTTGAACCACATGTGCTGATGCAAGAAATAAGAGAGAGATGAATACGCAACCACAGTCTACAGTATCTGTTAGTTAAGTGATTTTTTGCCTAATAAAATCCATTAATTTAAGTAATTTAAATAAAACAGCATTTGGGGACATTTCTTGTTTAAAGAAACAAATTAAAATTTAAATCTAAATTAAGCTACACTGAACTAATAGCAGACAGTATACTCCTGAAGCTTTGTATACAATCGAGTAGAAACAAAGTCAGGTACCACCTCTGTTCAGGAGGTTGGGCTATGGGAGATGGGGAAGTCGAACATGAAAACAAGAGCGATTGAAAGCACAAATGTACAATATTCTGATCACAATAAAGCAAATTGAAGTTTTTTGAAAATATCCCATGTTGATTAACGAATAGGGAAGAAAACCAATTAAAATTATTTCAGCAACAAGTTACAAAGTGACCTGATGTTAATCAGCTATATAATACACGGAAGCAGAAGATCAAAGGGTCATAGAGACACTCGTCCACAGACTCTGCCCAGTGATAAACATTTATACTTCAGCACAGATAAGCTTTGTGCTCACAATTCCTGTACAATCCTATATAATCATTCATTTAAAGTTTCATCCATACCAAATGCTCATTCCTGACCTTTGCAGAAACCAACCAGGATGCAGTGTAGGATCTCTGATAAAACAAGGTGCTCAGACTCAACAAATCGTTTGACTTTTCACACCTCAAATTATAAATACTCCTTCAAAACACAAATTCAAGCCCATGCAATGACTCATAGTAAGCATGTGATGCGTCCTGCACGCAAACAGCACCTTGAGTACAGATTGGCCCGGCCTAAACAGTCATCTAACTACTCTCATAATGTAAAACACTTGTTCTGACAGTGACCAATCACCTACAAGCTACTGTGCTCACAGAGCAACAGACAGACAACATCATGAATACATCGTAGTCTCCACTTTCAGCCTTCCTTTCTCTGGATGGGGTGTGGCGGCAGCCAGCTGCAGGTAGGAGTTTCGATTTGGAAGGAACTGTACTGAAATTGGCTTAAAAATACACCGGGCTCAAACACAGTTTGACCAAAAACTTTGAACTACACTTAGAAATAATATTAATTAATAGGGTTTTAAAAAGTAGAGACATCGGATAGTATCAATTAGTCTTCAAGGTTCATACTAAGATTCTACTCAGTTTTGCTATTCAATTTCAACATCTACTTCAGTTTATCCATGTGCCAAGGTACAAATGCAGTTAGTTTACCAAACTGGTAAACTAACAAATTGGAGGTGCACCGTGTTTAGTTTTGAATTGCTTAAAAATTGCAGGTGGTGGTGTACCCATGCATCTGCTGTCCGTGTCCTTCCAGGTGGTAGAGGTCGTGGGTTTGGAGGGCGCTGTTGAAGCAGCCTCTGAGTTGCTGCAGTACACCCTTATGGATAGTGCACACTGTTGCTACTGTGCATCAGCGATGGAGGAAGTGGGCTTGAAGGTGTATGGGGCGCTTATTAATGGGCTGTTTTGTCCAGCATGATGCAGAAAGACCAAAGTGATCCCACAATCAGTGAATCAAATCAAAGCCCCTGCATTCCTGCCACATTCAGTTATGAATGGTGGAGGACAATTAGCCAGAGGAACAGTCTGGAAACATTCCCATCCTCAGCACCAATGGAAATCCAGGATGTCAATGTAAAAGGTAAGGCTGATGTATTTGCATGATCTTTATCCTGAACAGTGAGTGGATGATCCATCTTGGCCTTCTCCCAAGGTCCTCATTATTACTGAGGTCAGTCTTCAGCCAATTTGATTCACATGGACTCCATGTGATAAACAAACAGCTGAGCACAGTGGGTACAGAAAAAAACTGGAGGCTCTGACAGTACGCCAACTTTCAGAAAAACCTGTGCTCTAGAACTAGTCCTGCTCCCAACTAAACCTTTCCAGTACAGCAACAACACCGGCATCTTCCCATCAAAGTGGAAAATTGTCCGGGCACATCCTTTCCACAAAAACAGGTGAGGACCAATCCAATCAATTACCATCCCATCAGTCTAATCTTGATCAAGAAAGCATTGCCGTGAGTCATCGACAGTGCTATCAAGTGGCAGTCCTCACTAACCATGTAACAGGTAAACAGTTTAGATACTGCTGGGACCATCTGGCTCCTGACCTCATTACAGCCTTGTTCCAAACCTGGGTAAACAGTTGAATACCAGAGGTGTAGTGAGAATGATTGCCTTTAAAATCAAGGCATCATTCAGCAAAGTGTGGCATCAAGGAGTCTAATAAAATTGAAGTCAATAGGGATTGAGGGGAAATTCTCCACTGTTTGGAGTCACACCTGGCGCAAAGGAAGACAGCTGTGGTTACTGGAGGTTAATCATCTCAGCTCCAGGACATCACTGCAGGAGTTCCTCAGGGTAATATCCTAGACCCAATCATCTTCAGCTGCTTCTGTGGCCTCCCTCTATCATAAGATTAAAAGTGGGAATGGTGTGGAATTTGTGCAGTGGTCAATTGTATTTCCAGCTTCCTAGATATTGAAGCAATCTGTGTCCATATGGCAACAAAACCTGGACAACATTCAGGCTTGGGCTGATAAGTGGCAAGTAACATTCGCACCACACATCAGGCAATGTTCATCTCAAACAAGGGAAGGCCCAGCCACCTACCTCCCTTGACATTTAATGGCATTACCATTCTCAATCTCTCTCAGATTAACATTCTGCGGTTTCACCACTGACAAGAAACATAACCAGACTGACCACTTAAGTACTGTGGCTACCAGAACACATCAGGAGACCAGGAATTCTTCAATGAGCAACTCACCTCCTGACACACCAAAGCTTCTCCACCATCGACAAGGCACAATTCAGGAGTGTGATGGAATACTTTCCACAGCTGGAGACGTCAACGACGCTCAAGAAGCGGGACACCACACAATAAAAAGCAGCTGAAAATGAACAAAGTACCCCTAATGCTGGAATCTGAAACCAGGACAGAGGAAGCTGGAAAATCTCAGCAGGTCTTCCAGCAATCAGAACAGAAACATCAAGTCATGGACCGTTCCAAAGAAAAGGCATTCTCCTTGATTGGCATCCCATCCACCACCTTAAACATTCACTCCCTCAATCACTAATGCACAAGTTGCATTGTAGTAACTTGCCATGGCTGCTTCCACAAACCCATGACCTCTACCACATCAAAGAACAAGAGCAGCAGACAAATAGAAACATCCTGAAGGGCAATTAGGAATCCTGACATTGCAGAAGGAGCCCATTTAACCCATTGGGTCTGCATTGTCTCTCAGAGCATCTTACTCAACACAGACCCACCCCACACCCATAACCCCACGCACTTGCTCCACAAATCCCCCTAACCGACATGTCTTGGCACACTAAGGGTCAATTTAGCATGGCCAATCCACCTAACCTGTGCATCTTTGGACTGTGGAAGGAAACCGGAGCACCCGGAGGAAACCCAGGCAGACACAGGGAGAACATGCAAATTCCACAGAGTCACTTAAGACTGGAATCAAACCCAGGTTCCTGGTACTGTGAGACAACTGTGCTGCCCCAATGGGGTTGGAATGGGCAATAAATGCTGAGCTTGACAGCGACGCTCACATACCTTAAATAAAAAATTGTAGACCTGATACCTTGTATATGCTAAACTGGGCAAAGGTGATAGGATCTCTTTCCTGAAGAACATTAGTGAATGATATTGTACAAGTTAGGGAGTGGCTGAAAGGCATTGAATTAAACAGAGCATTCTGTATAGTCATTGCTTAGCAACAGTTAGCCAAGAAATTCATTGCTCATCATTGCTACTGAACAAGTGAGGTTAAGTCTGAGGTCACTGTTTGCATTCATCCCTGGCACATACATATGAATTAATTAACTAGGGGCAGCGGGGAATGGGGATGAGAAGCGGGGGGGGGGAAATGAGGAGGGGGATTAGAAGCGGGGGGGGGAAATGAGGAGGGGGATTAGGAGCGGGGGGGGAAATGAGGAGGGGGATTAGAAGCGGGGGGGGAAATGAGGAGGGGGATTAGAAGCAGGGGGGGAAATGAGGAGGGGGATTAGAAGCAGGGGGGGAAATGAGGAGGGGGATTAGAAGCAGGGGGAAATGAGGAGGGGGGATGAGAAGCGGGGGGGGGAAATGAGGAGGGGGGATTAGAAGCGGGGGGGAAATGAGGAGGGGGATTAGAAGCAGGGGGGGAAATGAGGAGGGGGATTAGAAGCAGGGGGGGAAATGAGGAGGGGGATTAGAAGCAGGGGGGGAAATGAGGAGGGGGATGAGAAGCGGGGGGGGGGGATGAGGAGGGGGATGAGAAGCGGGGGGGGGATGAGGAGGGGGATGAGAAGCAGGGGGGGAAAATGAGGAGGGGGATTAGAAGCGGGGGGGGGGAAATGAGGAGGGGGGATTAGAAGCGGGGGGGGGGAAAATGAGGAGGGGGATTAGAAGCGGGGGGGGAAAATGAGGAGGGGGGATTAGAAGCGGGGGGGGGGGAAAAATGAGGAGGGGGCATTATTAGTTGCATTATGCTCTCAACAGGCTGCACTCGGCTCACAGTATTTTCATCAGGAGACAGAAACCCTGGAAGCGGGCGAGAGAAAAGTGACAAAGAAGCTGACTGCTGGTCTCAGGGGATTAAATTATGAGCAGTTTGTGACCAAGCCGGGGGCAGGATGTCAGCTGAAACATCTAAACAAGTTTATTAATCTTAAAAGACAAAAAACTAAAACAGGACATTTTTGCCCCTTTCCGTGGGTAGGGGATGGAAGGAAAGAACCTTTCAGAAGGTAGGTTGTTGTTGATTAAATATATTGTGAATTTTCATTCTACGCCCTGGAGTATTAAGAGGTTTTGACCTGAACAGAGAGGCACCATAATGCTTAACATGATTTACTGAGATCCGACAGTGCATGCTGAGATCAGGTAGCTTATTAATTACATTCAAGCCTATACCCTTAGGCCTTAGGGTTAAAACCATCAAAAGGAATAGTAAGAAGTCTCACACCAGGTTAAAATCCAACAGGTGGATCCAACAGGTCCACCAGCTTTCAGACAACAAATGAAAGAGCAACGCTCCGAAAGCTGGTGATACCAAATAAACCTGTCGGACTTTAGTCTGGTGTTATGAGACTACTTACTGTGGCCACTGCAGTACAATACTGGCATCCCCACATCGTGGCCACCAAAAGGAGACGCTATGGCAACGGAGGAATAAACATTGCTCAACAATCACCAGGCAAGAGTGTTCTCTCCCTGTTAGGGGACACTTCAGCGGTCACGGGCATTCAGCCTCTGATCTTCGGGTAAGCGTTCTCCAAGGTGGCCTTCATGACACATGACGGTGCAGAGTCGCTGAGCAGAAACTGATAGCCAAGTTCCGCACACATGAGGATGGCCTCAACCAGGATCTTGGGTTCATGTCACACTATCTGTAACCCCCACAACTTGCCTGGGCTTGCAAAATCTCACTAACTGTCCTGTCTGGAGACAATACACATCTCTTTAACCTGTGCTTAACACTCTCTCCATTCACATTGTCTGTATCTTTATGACTTGATTACCTGTAAAGACTTGCATTCCAACCGTTATTTTGTAAATTGAGTTTCTGTCTTTATATACCTTGTTTGTGAACAGAATTCCCACTCACCTGACAAAGGAGCAACAAGTGCTCAGAAAGCTAGTGGCTTTTGCTACAAAATAAACCTGTTGGACTTTAACCTGGAATTGTGAGACTTCTTACCGTGTTTACCTCAGTCCAATGCCAGCATCTCTACATCATCACCAAAAGGAATAGCAGAGGTAGCATGTGGCCACACAGCTATGTGATTTGACGTGCTGGATGAAGATTCTAATTCCACAGAAATGTGGATTTGAATTACATGACTGCCAGAATCAGAATGCCTTTTCTTTAGATATGCCCCTGAAACTCACAAGCTTCCTTCAACAGCGCCTCCCAAACCCATAAATTTTACCACCTCGAAGAACAAGGGCAGTAAGCGCACGGAGAACACCAGCAACTGCAAGTTTCCCGTCAGGCCACCCGTCATCCTAACTTGGAACAATGCTCCTTCACTGTTGTTGGATCAAAATCCAGAGCTCCCCTCCGACAGCACTTTGAGGGTACATGTGGACTGCAGCGGTTCAAAGTTCTCAATGACAATAACGGATTGGCAGCAAATGCTTGCCTTACCAACAATACTCACATCTCATGAACATATAAGAAAGAAAAAAATCTGGGTCAGAGTTGCATTGAGGGATCTGGCAAGGAAGTGGTTCACAGTTCTGCCAAGTGGCAGGTGAAGGAGACCTCTCTGGGGTTTACAAGATATGGATGGTATGAAGGGCCAGAAAGTGATCAGATTATCAAAATATATTAAGGCTGTGTTTATCTGGTCTGCAAGTTTCACAGTCATTCTGGTTCCCAGCGTAAGTTTTGTCAAAGCTCCAAAATGCTATGAAGTTGTCAAATTGTGGAAGACACTTAAAATAACAATCCTCATCCAAGTTTACTCATTTTAATTATATGGCTCATAGGATCCGAGTAGATTGTGCCTGTCCCCAAGCGACATTATTTCAATTAAAGCAGCCAAATGCCTATCTGGGATATTGTTATAGCTACAATTACAGCTTTGAAATTTGGAAATGAAAGTACAGCAGAGCATACTTCTTTACAACACTAATGCTAACCTTCCCATTTATTTCCTTCCCCTCTTTTGATCTCTTAGTAATTCTCACCATTGTTTTGCTGAGACAGCAGCAATCGAGAAAGTTCCATCAATGTCACTGGAGTGGTAGCTTCAAGGCACAGCAGCCGAGGGCAATTTCACCCCTCCCGAGAGAAACCTTGATTACCCCGATCCCAAGCACAAAAAGTTACAATTTTTTTTTCAACAAATAGCCAAAATGTGAAAAATACAGGCAAAATATTGAACTTTACTCTCGCCAATGCTGACAATGAAAAAAGGGGTCTGCTAAAGCTATGAATGCAGGAAATGTGGAATAAACACTGAAAATGCTGGAAATATTCAGACCTGGCAGCATCTGTGCAAAGAGAAGGGTCATCAACCTGAAATATTAGAAACACGGTCTAATTGTGTAGCACAGTGCGTCAGGATACATGTTTGTGCATGTAAGCCCCGAGAGCGCCAAGCCATGCCCATCAATGGACTAGAGGTAAACCACTTGCCCAGGAGGTAACCCACTGTAATCAGTGCTCTTGGGCACCTTCTAGTGGCCAATTACACAGGGTCGAATCTCCTGAAATCAAAGACTCTTATCCTCCTTCCAGCAAAGGTGTGTCTTGTAGAATCAGGTTGGGCCAAATGGCCTAATTCAGCTCCTATACCTTATGCTCTAAAAAAAGTTTAAAAGAGTCAAATTGAAGAGAAGCGGAACTAGAAGCAATACTTCTAGAAGAGGGACAATCACCAGGGAATTTTGAGATACACTTGCCAATCTTCATTACACGCCAGCACTTTGGTAACTGCTAGAAGTTCATCTTGTAGCTTTTACAGCTACATCGGTAACACGAGATACCTCATTTTTCCACAGCTTGATGAGCCTTCTGCCCATGTCCAGCAATTTTAAAAACTTACAGACACCACACCCATTTCATGTGAACTTCGTTTAACATTTTGCAATCCGAATATCCCTTAAAACTGGATATTCTGAGTTACTCCGGTGGTTACTCCGAGTGTCTAAATGAACACCTTCACTTTGGCACAACCTTGCTTTGTAGTTGCCAGAGGGTTAAATGTCCACAGAAGCATCTCTTACAAACATGCATCAGCGTAAGGAGAAACATGTGTATCATGACAAATTTCATCCAGAAGTACAAAGAATTTACTAAATAATCGTACAAAATACCTTTAATCTTGTATATAAATGAAAACATTTACAATTTGCTTAAAAAAAAGCACTTTGAGGGTTGACCTCCAAGCTGGACAGACAACTTTTGCTTTACCCAATGTTAATCTTGAAAACAAAATGATCCTGAAAATGCATGGGCCCACTGGTGTATTTCTGCCTTGATTCCAAGGGAACCCAGTGCAAGGCAAGAGGAATACAATAGGACCCTGTACCGACAAGTCCCGGTCTTTGCTGGCAGTTTTGAATAAGTCTTATTTTGAACTTTGAACAGAGCCTCTGGGAACTCCAAACATAGTTTTCATATTCATATGAAGTGGGGTGGAGTTGAGAAAGCTTCCCTATGCTGATGAGTTTGCACATCCCTGATCTCAGTGGGATCTAGCAGCAGTGCAGAGATCAGTATGCCCAATGGAATGAGGGTTACCTGTTTCCTGAAGGGCAGAAGTTGATCCCACAGCTGACTGAAAGAACCCACTTCAATTGCGCAATCTGGATTCATGAAGATAAAGTAAGTTTTCTTTTAAAATGTCCTCCACCTTCTTTGTAAAAGCACTAAAGTTTCTCTGGGGATGGAGGAGCCAAGCACCTAATCCTTCTGGATAGGATACATATCTAACCTCCTGGCCTGTGTGGAGGGTAATTCACCAGTATCTATCTGTTGCCATGCAGCCAATTTACTTGGTAATCAAAACCTGAGTGGAACAACATTACAGGGCACTAGCAATTGTGATCCTGTGGTGACTGACCAGAACATGTAACCCAACAATTTTGGGCTGAAATCTGATCTCTTATGTCAATCAAGCCTTTCCACTGAAAGCAATCATCAGTGAAGTTCCTTGGGTGGCTTAGGCTTTGTGAACATATTTATATCCACACCCAACCATAGCAAATTACTGATGTCAATGGTTCAGTCAGCATCAGGCCTTCCTTCATTTTCTCCAATTGACTCCTTTCCTGAAAGTTGTTGACTGACATTAGGCTACCAACATGGGTGTTCCTACTTCACTAGTGGTCATTCTCCAAGTATAGACCTAGAAATTAGTATTGGCAGGCTCTTCAATGATGGCAGCAATCACAGCTGAGTTGTCTTCATGTGGGATCTATGTATATTCAAACCCAGCAGCAAGTGCAGCGAAACTTAAGAAATATTTCTCTCACTAGACCAGGAACCTTAAGGCCGACTGGAGCAGTTCTATTGCTTACTTGGTGAAGATCAGCATGAGTGTTTCAAACTTAATTTACAGACTTAAAATATTTTGTATTTTCTCAAACAGTTAAATATCCTGGCTACCTTTTCCTTTATTCCCACCTGATACAACTTTCACCAGTACATTGGAACAAGGGCACACTTTACTGTAGACGTAACCAAGGTTTCTAGGTGTTCAGATCACCAGCAATCTGTCCTGGTCCCTCCACATTAATGCTATAGTTAAGAACGCCCATCAATGTCTCTACTTTCTCAGAAGGCTAAGGAAATTCAGCATATCCACTATGATTCTCATCAATTTTTACAGATGTATCAGAGAAAGCATCCTTTCTGGATATATCACAACTTATGGCTCCTGTTCTGACCAAGACCGCAAAAAACTACAAAGAATTGTGAACATGGCCTAATCCATCACATAAACCAGCCTTCCATCCATTGACTCCATCTACAATTCCCACTGCCTCAGAAAAACAGTCAGCATACTCAAAGGCCCTTGCACCCCAGACACTCCAGCTTCTTCTGTCGGGAAAAAGATACAAGAGTTACAAAATATGTACCAACAGAGTCAAGAACAGTTTCTTCCCTGCTGCCATCAGATCTTTGAAGGGTCCTATCATCTAATAAGCTGATCTTTCTCTTCATCCTCCTGCAACTCTATATCCTGCAACCTATCCTTTCCTTCTCTCCTATGTGTACTCTTTGAACAGTATGCTTTGTCTGTAGAGGACACAAGAATACTTTTCATTGCATCCCAAAACATGTGACAATAATAAATCAAATTAAAGATGCTTCAATGGTTAGGTGACAGGTAAGGTGTTCTTCATCGGTATAACAGACAAGGTTAGATTTCCTCCTTCCAGGGAACGCTCAGCTCCAACAGGACAACCCACCCAAAGACCCTGACCACCCCAGCTAAAATTAACCAAGTTACTTATGATGAATAATCACTGTCCAATTAAACTAACAAACTTCAGCAAATTCATAAAACTTCAGCATCTGATTTAATTTACCAGCTGTATATCATTTACTCAACACTACATTTAAGTTAAATGCGTTCCAAGTGTAATTCCCAAAATATGGTTCACTTACTTTTAAAAGACTACACATTGCTTGGGTTCCACAATACACATACGTTCAGTGGGAAACAATGTGTCAAGGACCAACTCTATAGCAACTCCAGGATTCTTGTGACTCCACTCCTGTACATAACTTAGTGCAAATATTTAACAGGAATTACAAGCTGAAACCATGAACACGTCATCTGTGATGTTACCATGGTGTATAAACCAAAAATTATCATACTGGCCAAACTTGATCTGCAGAGGGGAATCCCAGTTAGATGAATCATAGATATGTCGAGTCTGAAGGGATAAAATATTAAATGAGCAGCAGAGAAGGACACAAAACAAATGTGGATAGAAATGTGAAATAAAAATCAAAAATGCTGCAAGTATACAGATGTTCAGGCAGCATCTGTGCATGGAGGAAGATACAGTTAACATTTCAGATCTTTAAGTTTCTGAAGAAATGTCATCGATTTGGCACGTTAGTCTAACTTCTCTCTACAGATGGCATCTGAGTAGCTCAAAACTTCTAGCATTTCCTGTTTCTTAATAAAATTGCTCTGTTATCTAAAAGATCAGTAAGAAGTCTCACAACACCAGATTAAAGTCCAACAGGTTTATTTGATTGCATAAGCTTTCGGAGCACTGCCCCTTCATCAGGTGAGCGAGGAGTTGTGTTCACAAACAGGGCATATAAGAGACAAACTCAATTTTACAAGATAATGGTTGGAATGCAAGTCTTTAAAGGTAAGCAAGTCTTAAAGGTACAGACAACGTGAATGGAGAGCAGGCCAAGCACAAGTTAAAGAGGTGTGTATTGTCTCCAGCCAGGACAGTTGGTGAGATTTTGCAAGCCCAGGCAAGTCGTAGGGGTTACAGATAGTGTGACATGAACCCAAGATCCCAGTTGAGGCTGTCCTCATGTGTGCAGAACATAGCTCTCAGTCGCTGCTCAGTGATTCTGCATGTGTCGTGAAGGCCACCTTGGAGAACACTTACCGAAGCCCACAAGTGCTGAAGTGTTCCCCAATTGGAAGGTAACACTCCTGCCTGGTGATTGTTGAGTGGTGTTCATTGATCCATTGCCGTAGAATTTGCATGGTCTCGCCAATGTACCATGCCTCGGGACATCCTTTCCTGCAGCATATCAGATAGACAACATTGAGTTGCAAGAGTATGTACCATGTACCTGGTGGATGGTGTTCTCACATGAGATGATGGCATCCGCATCGATAATCTGGCACGTCTTACAGAGGTTGCTGTGGCAGGGCTGTGTGGTGTTGTGGTCACTGTTTGCCTGAAGGTTAGGTAGTTTGCTGCGGGCAATGGTCTGTATGAGGTTGTGCTGTTGTTTGAAGGCAAGAAGACGGGGTTTTGGGATGGCCTTGGCGAGATGTTCATCTTCATCAATGACATGTTGAAGGCTCTGGAGAAGATGTCGTAGCTTCTCCGCTCCAGAGGAGTACTGGACGACAAAGCGTACTCTATCCAACATGTCCTGTGTTTGTCCTCTGAGGAGGTCAGTGCGGTTTTTCGCTGAGGTGTGTTGGAACTGTCGATCGATGAGTCAAGCCCATATCCTGTTCTTACGAGGGCGTCTTTCAGCGTCTGTAGATGTCTGTTGAGATCTTCCTCATCTGAGCGTATCCAGTATATATGCAGGGCTTGTCCGTAGGGATGGCTTCTTTAACATGTTTAGGGTGGAAGCTGGAGAAGTGGAGCATCATGAGGTTATCCATGGGCTTGTGGTACAGTTAAGTGCTGAAGTGATTATCCTTGATGGAGATGCATGTATCCAACAATGCAACCAATTCCGGAGAGTAGTCCATGATGAGTCAGATGGTTGGATGGAACTTGTTGATGTCATTATATAGTTGTTTCAATGATTGTTCTAAATCAGTCAAGAGTCAAGGATCAAGACCTTTGATCTGGACCTTCAGAGCACCGTCCATGCTCTCATCTCACGTATTCCCCACGTTGGAGATCTCTACTGCCTCCCAAAGATACACAAGGCCAACACACATGGCCGTCCCATCATATCAGGCAACGGGATCCTTTGTGAGAACCTCTCCGGCTACATCAAGGTTGAAGCCCATTGTACAAAGAGCCACCAGCTTCTGTCACAAAACTACAGACTTCCTACAGAAACTTAGCACACATGGAGCAGTTGAACCAGGAGCACTCCTCATCACAAGGATATCTCCATACTCTGCACCAGCATCCCCCATGACGACAGCGTTGCTGCACCTGCCTCAGTACTCAAAGCCGGCAACTGCCAATCTCCAGATGCAATTCTACAACTCATCTGCTTCATCCTGGACCACAATGTCTTCACTTTCACCAATCAGTTCTTCATCCAGACCCATAGAACAGCCATGGGGACCAAATTCACACCTCAATATGCCAACATCTTCATGCACGGATTGAAACAAGACCTCTTCACCACACAGGACCTTCAACTGATGCTATACACTGGTTACATCAATGACATTTTCTTCCTTTGGACTCATGGCGAACAATCATTGAAACAACTATATGATGACATCAACCAGTTCCATCCCACCATCAGATACACATGGACTACTCTACAGAATCGTTTGCCTTCTTGGACACACGCATCTCCATCAAGAACGGTCACCTCAGCACTTCACTGTACTGCAAGCTCATGGATAACCTCATGATGTTCCACTTCTTCCGCATCCACCCTAAACACATTAAAGGAGCCATCCCCTATGGACAAGCTGTCCATATACACAGGATCTGCTCAGATGAGGAGGATCACAAATACCTACAAACGCTGAAAGATGCCCTCAAAAAGAACAGGATATGAGGCTCGACTCATCGATTGACAGTTCCGACACATCACAGCGAAAAACCACACTGATCTCCTCAGAAGACAAACACAGGACACGGTGGACAGAGTACACTTCGTTGTCCAGTACTTCACTGGAGCAGAGAAACTACATCATCTTCTCTGGAGCCTTCAACATGACATTGATGAAGATGAACATCTCGCCAAGGCCATCCCCACATCTCCTCTTCTTGCCTTCAAACAACCGCACAACCTCAAACAGACCATTGTCTGCAGCAAACTACCCAGCCTTCAGGAGAACAGTGACCACAATATCACACAACCCTGCCATAGCAACCTCTGCAATATGTACCAGATCATCGACATGGATGCCATCATCTCACGTGAGAACATCATCCACTAAGTACACAGTACATACTCTTGCAATTCGGCCAATGTTGTCTACTGATACACTGCAGGAAAAGATGTCCCAAGGCATGGTACAATGGCAAGGCTATGCAGACACTACAACAATGGATGAACGAACGCCACTTCACACTCACCAGGCAGGAGTGTTCCCTTCCAATCAGGGAACACTTCAGCAGTCGGGCATGCAGCCTCTGATCTTCGGGTAAGCATTCTCCAAGGCGGCCTTCACGACATATGACACACACAGAATTGCTGAGCAGAAATTGATAGCCAAGTTCTGCACACGAGGATGGCCTCAACAGGGATCTTGGGTTCATGTCACACCAGCTGTAACCTCCAGGACTTGCCTGGGCTTGCAAAATCTAACTGTCCTGGCTGGAGACAATAGACATCTCTTTAACTTGTGCTTGGCCCTCTCTCCACTCACTTTGTATGTATCTTTAAGGCTCGATTTCCTCTAAAGACTTGCATTCCAACCATTATGTTGTAAATTGAGTTTGTGTCTATATATGCCCTGTTTATGAACACAACTCCCACTCAGCCGATGAATCATAGAAACTCTACAGTGTAGAAAGAGGCCATCTGGCCCATCGAGTCTGCACCAACAAAGAAAATGTGCAAACTCCACAACCAGACAGTGACTCAAGCCAGGAGTTGAACTCAGGTCCCTGGAGCTATGAAGCAGCAGTGGTAACCACTGTGCTACTGTGATGAAGGGGCAGTGCTCCGAAAGCTTGTGCTGCCAAATAAAGCTGTTGGACTTTAACTTGGTGTTGTGAGACTTCTTACTGTGCTTACCCCAGTCCATCACCATCATCTCCACATCATGCCTAAAAGATCACTAGGTGCACTAGCTGCAACACATGCAGCACAATATCTGAAATTTTATTGAAAGAATAGAAATTTCCCAACTCTGCCATTGAACGCGGACATCTTGCGGAGACACACAGGGCAGGATTTTCCAGCCACCCTCACTCTGAAACCAGAAAATCCTGCCCAAAGTCAATGGACCTTTCCATGGTCCTTCCCTCATCTTCTACAGTTCCTGTGGCAAACGGAACAGGAAAATGCGCCCCACAGTCTTCTATCAGATCTGTTATGCTTTTAGACAGTCAGGCGGCAATTTTCCCATCCCGCTGTGTTAATTTTTTACTGCAGTGGACCAGAGAATCCCGCAGATAAATCATAGGGTTCGCACCACACTAGCATCTCCCAGCGCCGGATTTCCAGTGGCGTCTGCTCCATGCTGGAAATCGGCGAGGAGGCACAAAAATCATTCAAGTGGTCATTTGAATATAATTTAAATGAGATTAGCGGGTCCAGGATTTAAGTGTCCAGGTACGCTAGCGTCTCCTTCACCCACCCCCCACCAGTGTGTTTCACTCCAGCAGAATTTACAGTAGCTCCCCACTAACGGGAAGCTAGGGCCTGCTGGAATAAAAGTTGGTGGTGGGGGGGGGGGGGGGAATGGGTGTGTGTGTGTGTGTGTGTGTGTGTGTGTGTGTGTGTGTGTGTGTGTGTGTGTGTGTGTGTGTGTGTGTGTGTGTGTGTGTGTGTGAGAGTGTGTGTGTGTGTGTGTGTGTGTGAGTGTGTGAGAGAGAGAGTGAGTGATGATGCTATGACAACGGATGAATGAACACTGCTCGACAATCACCAGGCAAAACTGTTCTCTCCCTGTTGGGGAACACTTCAGCAGTCACGGGCATTCGGCCTCTGATCTTCAGGTAAACGTTCTCCGAGGCGGCCTTCACGACACATAACAGCGCAGAATTGCTGAGCAGAGACTGATAGCCAAGTTCCGCACACATAAGGATGGCCTCAACTGGGATCTTGGATTCATGTCACACTATCTGCAACCCCCATGATTTGCCTCAACTTGCAACATCTCACTTACTGTCCTGTCTGGAGACAATACACATCTCTTTAACCTTTGCTTAATGCTTAATGTGGGAGATTCTCCTTTGAACTCCCACTGAAAAAAACAACATGAATTACTCCAGCTTTCACACAAATTCAACATTTAGAATTTTTTGGGAGAATTCCACCCTTAACGCCATGGACACTTAAAGGTGCACTGGAAATTTGAAAGCAACTTACAAGTAGTCACTCTTGCCATTGTTGTCTCAAACGAGAGTTAGTCATTTCAATGATCATCTACTGCAGATATTGTCACACTGGACTGAAACTTTTGAAATTACAGTTCTCTAATACTTCAATTTTAAAAACAATGATCTCATTTTATGCTAAAAATTACATAAGACACTATTGTCCGAAGGTTGCCGAGGAAGCCTTTTCAGATTTTCCAATATGTTAGACATGTCCTTTAAAGCCCACTTTTAGTGGAATAGCTGTTCTCTGGAAGCCCATCAAGGAGAAATGCAGGATGAGAAAGGGGAAGGAAAACTATGAAAATTACTTTAAAATGTACACACAAATCTATTTTCACAATTTTTCACTTTAAACAAGTTATGATGCATTGAAGCTCTAGTTAGTCATATTACAGTTGAAGTACCATGATAACTGATATGTACCAGTTCCTCAACTGAATGTGGATTTAGATTTTTAAAACTTCCTGTACAACAATGTCAATTCCATCCAAGGATTTCCAAGGGCAGGATTTGTTGAATGCAGAGATTTTTTTTTAAAGTTGCAGTCAACTTTTCAACAAGTCAGTGTCATGATATGCTCTTCTGTAACCATGTTTAAGATGTGCCCAGACTCAATGGCACCACCTTTTCCACAACAGAAACACATCACTTAAAATTTTTTAAACCAAGCCAACAGAACAACATGGGTGTCAAATTTCCTGAACGGGAGCAAACAAAAAGGCAGAAGAACACGAGAAATAGGAGGAGGAATCAGCCCCCAGGCCCTGCAAGCCTGCCATGCCATTCAATAGCTGATCTACGTCGACCTCAATACCTTTCCTGTGCCATTTCCTCATAACCCTCTATCCCTCGATATATCAAATATTTATCCATATCCACTTTAAATAGTTCTAATGATCCAGTCTCCACCATCCTTTGGGGTAGAGAATTCCAGAGATTCACCACCCTCTGCGAGAAGAATTTTCTACGCACCTCAGTCCTCTATCTTGTAGCTATGTCTCCTTGTTGGACACTCTCCCACGAGGAAAATATTTCAACATCTACCCTGTCAAGATGGGTTCTCAGGGTTCAACAGAAAGAACATTCATTGTCTGACACAGAACCCTTTCCCTTTTTCAATTATAATTATTGCCATTTTTATATAGTGTTTAAAGCTTATAAAGTTTGTTTTATTAGTGTCACAAGTAGGCTCACATTAACACTGCAGTGAAGTTACCGTGAAAATCCCCTAGCCACCTGTTGGGGTACACTGAGGGAGAATTTACCATGGCCAATGCACCTAACTAGCACTTATTTGTGCTGTGGGAGGAAACCAGAGCATTCGGAGGAAACCCCTTGAAGGCATGGAGAGAATGTGCAGACTCTGCACAGTGACCCAAGCCAGGAATCAAACCCGGGTCCCTGGTGCTGTGAGGCAGCAGTGCTAACCACTGTCCCACTCCTAAGTAACTATGAGGATGTGAGAACTATGAGTAAGCCAGGTTTTATAAATAACGCATTGGCTTCAAGTGAATATAAATGGGAATATTCTGCCACTTCTAGTTAGTTTAGAATACTGTTTTCCCAATTGTCTGTTAATTTTAAAAAAGGTTTTAAAATATAATTATATATTTTGGTACGTGGGTGGTACACCACCTACAATTCAATATCAAAGATACATCAAAACATACCACAATATACAGGTGTTACAGGATTGCAATGGATTTTGATATTCCATTCAATGCTTTTGGATAGAAGGAAAAATTGGAGAATCATGAATTAAAACATTGACCATCTTTTATTTAATAAATAAATGTTTCTTTAATAAGTAAATAAAACATCTTTTATTTAAAAAGGACATTTAAATGTTGTTTGGACCATTTGATCTTTTCTAGGTTAAAAAGCGCATGGAGTATGTGAATTGGTCAGAACAGTGGCTTTCTTGAGGCGTAAGAAGGCAGCACTCCTATATTTTCAAGTACCTCAACTTCAAGTCAGTTGATATGTATTGAAAAATGAATTATTGCAAAGCATTGGAAACAGCTCAAAATGCTCACCAGCTTTTATGATTTTTTTAATCCCCCAGAAGGTTTTAAACAAAACCTCTCTCTCAAATGATGTATTTTTATGCATCAATGCTATTATAGATCAAACTAATTGTTTTCAAAGAGCGACGTGCGATCTCTGACACCCAATTACCATTGGCCATCATGCGACTGACTGAATTATTCCATTTGCAAAACCGGCAAACTCATTCATGACTCCTCCCTACCCCCAAAGCATTTCTGAGCAAACTACTGCCCATATCAGCACTAATCATCTTCAACCTCACTTTTCCAGCAAATGCTCTTTAGTCATAAGATTGCACGTCATAAGCCTATTCCAACATCTTCTTTACTCAGCACCTGCTTTATCACAACAGTAACAATTCCTGGGCCACCCATTCACATCTGGAAACCTATCAAACTATTGGAAATGTGACATTATAACAATGGAATACATATCTGTGCTTCGATAACTGAAGATTGTGCATAGCAAGGGGTTGGGGGGGTGGGGGAAGAGGAGGAGGATCAGCAACACAAGCACCTTAAACTGTCCTTGCAAAATAATGATGTGGACACGCTGGCGTTGGCCTGGGGTAGGCACAGTAAGAAGTTTCACAACACCAGATTGAAGTCCAACAGGTTTATTCGCTATCACAAGCTTTTGGAGCGCTGTTCTTTCTTCAGGTGAATATTGCAAAATCAGGTCTCGCACTTAGATGAGCGGGTCAGTGACAGGGACACCTTTAGTTCAAGGTGGCAAAATATGAATTGCTGCAGCATATTAGGTTGAAGGAATTGGAGTTGCTGTACAGCAGCAACACCATGTCACGTTTGGCCGCAAGTTAAAATATGTGGAACTAAACAGCAGCAGCTCACTATGTTTCTTCTCAGGAACGATTAAGGATGGGCAATAAATTTTGGCCAAGCCAGCGACACCCACATTGTGTAAATGAGGTTTTATTTTTAATTAATGTGGACTTCACCAATATTCTTATTAACTTTGGATCTCTGGTGAAGAGATTGCTGGTATTGATCTTGTAAGGAACAAGTTTGAAATGGCAGAAAAGCATTTTCTCGCTTTCTATAACGTGATGAGCTATGGCTCCCACCCAGTGATGGCCCGCTGGAATGGCAACAGTGTAAATATACTTACTAGCTCTGGAAAACCTTGTTGAAACTTCCACTGGCTGGAGTTGCTTGGGGACTGAAGCGAAAAAGTCCCTGAAGGCTACTGCACAACTTCAGCAAAAGTCAAAGAGGACACCGGCCCTTCTTCATTGCAATGGCTTCCAGAAAAGCAGGCTGGTTTAAAGTGCCCAGTGAACTTATAGGTCAGGGAGAAGGTAAACGTCCAGATCAGTGCACATATGATGGGTCTCTGGGGTCAGGTTGGGTCCTCTCCGGCAGGTGCTTGGGGGGGGAGGGGGGAGAGCTCCTCTCTGGCAGGGGCTTGGGGGGGGGGGGGGGGGGGGGGGGGGGCATTGGCAGGTGGGTGCGGACACAGGTCTGCACATGGCAGGGCAAGGGGAGTGCAGTTCAGGTTTGCTCATGGAACTGGGGCGCTTAAAGTCGGGTCTGCAGGAGTTCATGCAGTTGGCAGGGGTAAGGAAAGAGGGTTGGGGGTTGTAGGTGTTTCTGGTCATTTAAAATAGTTAGAAATGGTTTTCATTCCTTCAAACTCTTTCAGAGTAACAATTAACGTAAAACTGGAAGAACCATCCAATGTCAGCGATTTAAATCCCTTTGTTGGATAGTTCCCAGCACAACACAATTGTCTAAGAGGAGTTAGCACTTCCAGATAATTGCTGTGTAAACCCTTACCTGGAAAAATCCGAGAGTGGTTCTCCAGTGAATCTTTGGGGCAACCCCCAAGTTTGACATTGGGAAGTCAGGAAGTTCTTGACTGATACATACACATCCTGAGGATTCAGTTCCCCACCTTCAATGACTTTCCACAAACCAGGTAGTGAAAGGAATTGCTCTGCATGCCCTGGACAGTTGTGAGCCGTACAGAGAAATCATGAGAAAGAGGCACAAGGTGATAAAGCAGAAAGGAAATGAAAAGTGCTGATACATATTAAAGATGAGAGTACACAACAGTAAAAGGAGGGAAGACAGACCAGAGGAGTAAATTTTTTTAAAATAGTAAAACAGCCCAAAAGAGATTGGTTTGAGTTCTAAATACATGTAGGCTTTGAATCAAAACGGCCAGTTAAAAGTAAAAATTGTCATGAGGCAGCATGACACAATAGCAATAAAAGAAATGCCAAGGTGGGCCAGAACTAGAGCAAAACGTTCTTGCTTGTGAAATAGTTAGACCAGTAGAGTTGGAAGAAAAGATGTGCAGGTTAGGTGGAAATTGCCCGAGAGTCAGGGGGACAAGCTAGGCTAAATGTAAGGGGTTATGGGGATAGGAGCTGGGTGGGATTGTTGTTGGTGCAGACTTGATGGGCCAAATGGCCTCCTTTGGCACTGTAGGGTTCTAAGATTCTGTGAACAGCCACATTAATCAAAGACTGCATTACTTAATTAAGATGCAAGAATGATACAAGGGGAGGTTCAAATTAAGAAATAAGCAGGAAATTGTTGATTCATTGAGAGTATATTACAGTCAAACAACAAAAATCCAATAAAACATGCCTAATAAATTAGGAAAAAAAAGCAGAAACTGGATCTGATTAATGAGGAATAAAACAGAAAATGTTGGAAAAACTCAACAGGTTTGGCAGCATCTGTGAAGAGAAAAACAGAGTTAATGTTTCAGATCAACAACATTAGCTCCTTGCCTGAGACCTAACTCTTGTTTTACTTTCACTACAGCAGAAACAAGCCCTCTCTGTTCAACCTTTCCTCCTAAGACAGTGATTGCTTCGGAGTGACTGATTCTCAACTGCCCCTGGGCAATTAGGGATGGACAATAAATGCTGGCCAGCCAGTGATACCCATTTGCTATGAACGAATTAAAAAAAATGTAATCTTCACAGTGAAAAGCATTTCTGGGATTAGAAGTTGTTTGGCTAGAAAAGTAAAATGGAAGGAAGCCATTGAAGCTGAGAATAATTTTAGACAGATTTCTAGAGGATGGAAGGTCCACTTAAGGGCAGTGTAACGTCCAATCATAGCCAGAGACTTTCTGCCATACCAAAAATTAGAGAGGGAATTTTGTTTCTGTAGTTTAAAGTATAAATTGCCTGTGAAAAGAAAATAGCCTTTAGTGAATTGTGTGCTTTTCTAGAAAAATTTAGGAAGATCTTTCAGCATTTGTGGTGAGATTAACAGAGCTAATGGCCAGACTTCTCTAACCTCTCCCTTGGCTGGGATTATCCAGTCCCGCTGCTGGGAACGGAGATTTGGCTCAGTGCCAAATTTTTGATTCTCGCCGGCAGCGGCCACGAGACATTTAAGGCTGAAGAATTCCCGTCAACATCGGAACTATATGAATTCTCAATGAAGTGTCATAGGGACTCAACATTAACTCTGTTTCTCTACACACAGATGCTACCAGGCCTGCTGAGCTTTTCCAGTATTTTGTTTTCACTTCAGATTTCAAGGACCCACATATTTTTAATCATTTTAATAGCACAGCATGTGCAATCTTGACTTTTTTTATTCCTTCACAGGACACGGCCATCACTGGCTAGGCCAGTATTTTTATTAACCATCCCTAATTATCCTCAAGAAGCTGAAACCAAGTGGCAGGTGCCACCCACTATAACTTCTGTGGCTTTCTCATCAAATCCACCCAGATGGTCATCACATTCTGAGTCAACAGTTCCCACTGGACCTCTGACTTCCACCCAAGTGTTTCCAACTTGACTCTTGGAAAAACACACCTTGGAATCTTCTCTCAAACAATGCTTTCTCTCGGATGCCTTCACCAAGGATCCACTCCCAGGATTTAAATCTCTCCTTTCTTGGATTGACTTGGATTAATACTTGCGTTCAAGCTTCCATACTATCTGTCAGGTAACTAGCCATGCCAACAGGCTGTATCAAGAGGTCACCAATCTTTTGATTTACCTCGGATGCCTGGCATCTCATTTGAAATCAGGTTCTTGGAATTGTCTCTTCATTTTCTCTGCTTTTACTTTAACTTTGCTTAACAAGATCTTGTTCAACAACTTCTTTTTCATTTTTCTTTCTCCTGAGACATGTTTTTTGTTCCAACTCCTGGTCCTGGATTTTTGTTCTTTTGCGAAGTCTGCTCCCTGCAGCTCCCTTGTCCTGTCCAGTTTCTCCTGGGTTCAGCTTAAAACATGGAGACATAGAAACTAGAAGCAGGAATAGGCCATTAAGCCCTTTAAGGCTTCTCTGCCATTCATTTTGATCATGGCTGATCATTGAATTCAATATCCTGACCCCGCTCTTCCCCACGCCCCCACGCCCCCCACCCCCCCATAACCCTTGATCCCTTCAGCCCCAACAGCAATATCTAGTTTCTTCTTGAAGTCAGACAACATTTTGGCCTCAACTACATTCTGTGATGGTGAATCACCACCCTCTGGGTGAAGAAATTTCTCTTCACCTCAATTCTAAAAGGTTTACCCCTTATTCTCAAACTATGACCCCGAGTTCTAGATTTCTCCACCAATGGGAAAATTCTTGCCGAAAATGAAACCCAAAGTACTCTCCAACTTAGGTGATCCCTGGTTGCTAAGCAACAACCCAGTTTTCCTTTCAAGCCTGTTTACTCTCACACCATAAACCCTTTCATGACAATGCAGGCACACTTTAAAGTGAACAAAACCCACAGACATGAAGGCACCTTTGTTTAACATGAAGATAATTAAATTGTCAAATCTCTCTCATACAGAAACACAAAAATTAAACATATTTAAAGTTAAGCCTTTATTTCTAATACCCACAAATATGACGTACATTTAAAACTACCTCTGTTTCCTCAGAGCACTGTGAAATGCTACAGTACAGTTTAAATATAAATGCACTGCAGTGGTACATTAAACCCTAAATTGTGCATTATTGAGAGTATCCTAACCCCAGATATTGCAAATTCAATACAGCCAAGGTCAGGATCCTGATCACTTCCTCACTGTTGCAATACAATACTAAGCAGAAAATATCCCTTTATTTTCATCAATACAAATCAAATATTACTGTGGAATCTAGCCCAAGAAATAGGCCAAACATGAGCAATAAATTAGTTCAAATGCACAGTTTCTATACGTCTAAGACACAATTGTTAAAGAAGATGAAAGGATATATCATTTAAATTTTATTGCTTTTACACAAATCAGAATTAAAACATTTTGTGCAAATACATATAAGGAAATGTTTTAATTTTGAGGCCCAGTTCAAGTTAAACTAAAGCATCTGGATGTCAGCAAAGGACCACACAGTTTAATAAACTGCCTTAAATTTAAATCTGGATTGTATCAAATTCTGAAATATACCATTAAAGAAATGCGAGCATTTTAAATGAGCTCAATGACTCATAGCTCTACTGTGGCAAAACCAAGAGCTTTAAAAAATAGATTATTATAGACTAATTTTCCTCTTCCACTCCTTTCAAATAAAGTGCAGTTTCATCTTCATTTATAGTTTATGCTTTGCCTATAGCAGTCAATTGTCCATACGGTGACAGATTTGGTCTTTAAAACCAGTTTGACTTACAAAGATAAAATCAAGACTCTCTCTCCCCCCAACCCCACCGCCCAACTATTGTCAAAGTGTCAGCTTGCTTGAAACCTTCCATATACACTGCAGATTCTATTTCATTTCCCCTTCCTCATCCAGCATGCCTACCTGATTGTACAAACTACCTGAAAATCTACTAGTCTCGGATCTGCACTTCAATGCTGTGTCGCACTGATCATGGACATAGTACTGCATGACTCCACCAATGGAAACCTACATTTTAAGTGAAACAAAATCAGCCCACATATAACACTTTGTTAATTGATCTGAAAACAAGCTGCAGGTCACCATAAACAGTGTCAATTACACAAAATGCAACAAATTTCACCTGAATCTCCAAGTATAAACAGGCGGGCATTTGTGCACAAAATGTCTTTGATCATCATGTATATGTTTCGGTTCTCTACACTTAAGGTACTTTTCTACTGCCAACTTGCCCCTTTTACCTCAAGAAACAAAATTAATGGAAAGTAATTTTGGAACTGTATCCCTTGGCCAAACCTAACTTTGTACCCTTGTTTTATGAGATTAGCTATCTTAACATGACAGATAATTGTATTCTGACTTGATCTTTTTTTCCATGTCTTACGTAATACATCATTCATAAGAACATAAGAAATAGGAGCAGGAGTAGGCCATCCAGCCCTTCGAGCCTGCCCTGCCATTCAATAAGATCATGGCTGATCTGTCGTGTCTCAGTTCCACATTCCCGTCCTCTCCCCGTAACCCTTAATCCCCTCGTTTATCAAAAACCCATCAACCCGCGTCTTAAAAATATTTAGCGAGGCAGCCTCCACCACCTCAATGGGCAGAGAATTCCAGAGATTCACCACCCTTTGAGTGAAGAAGTTCCTCCTCAACTCATTCCAAGCAGTCATCACTGAGAAGTTATTTTCCACAATTGCTGTTTAAAAGTATTCTTCAATGACTTCAAAAGTCTTTGAAGTGCATTAAAAACATTCTAAGAACTATGCTAAAGTAAAAATTTAATACAAGTTCTATTCATGGAGTAACTTCCTTCCCTTTGAAACATCGGGCAGCACAGTGGCACCATGGTTAGCACTGCTGCCTCAAGTGTCACGGACCCAGGTTCAATTCCAGTCTTAAGTAACTATGTGTGTGGACTTTGCTCATTTCCCCAGTGTGTGAATGAAATTACCCCTTGCTCTGGTTTCCTCTCACACAATAAAAGATATGCAGGTTAGGTGGATTGGCCATGGTAAATTGCCCCTTAGTGACAGGGGGACTAGCAGGGTAAATCCTTGGGGTTACAGGGATAGGGCCTCAGTGGGCCAGTGCAGGCTCAATGGGCCAAATGGCCTCCTTCTGCACTGTTGGGATTCTGAACATCTGAAATGGTTAACATTTGAATTAATCTCCTTTGCATGGTGAAGGATATTTAATAAAGCCTAGTTAAATCTTTCTGCCATCACTAAAAGCTACACAGACTTGCTAAAATATGCATGAGTATAAATCTAATATGCATAAAAAAGGGGAGAATTAATATGACAAGCATTGGAAGCAAACAAAATTATTGCCACCATATTGGAAAAATGTCCTCTTCAACAAATGAAAATTTCATTTTCAAATTTTTGCTCAACTTATCATAAAGATACAACATTGAGATTTGATTTATTATTGTCACATGCACTGGTATATAATAAACAGTATTGTTTCTCACATGCTATACAGACAAAACATACCATTCATAGGCTACATAAGGGAGAAGGAAAGAAGAGGCAGAATGTAGTGTTACAGTCATAGTGAAGGTGCAGAGAGAGATCAGCTTAATATAAAGGTGGGTCCATTCAATGGTCTGATGGCAGCAGGGAAGAAGTTGGTCTCAAGTCGGTTGGTATGCGATCTCAGATTTTAGATACCAGATGTTTAGATACATTTTTTGAAATTACAAGCATGATGACAGATGACACACATGCATAGGCCAAAACCATACACTTTTCACAAAGAAAACAATTGATACAAAAGTAGAGAACGCACATGAAAACCGATCAGAAAGTGTCAAATAGATTGGCAAAAATGATCAAAGTAAATGATTACACTGTCAGTAGCAAAGATCACAGTACAACAAATTTCACAGCTAGATTAAGATGGAATTAAACTACTTCAAGTTGTGGAGGGAAGATTTTTTTCCTCTGGCAATCCTATTACAGTACAAGGATATGTATTAGGGAAAACAGATGGGCGAATGTAATGTTGCTCTCAAACATTTGTTTCCAAAAATAATGTAGACTATGAGAAGAGTCTTTTGAAGATTACTGAAAAATGAATGGTTTAATACAAAAGGTATACAGTAGTTGAGAGATTACCCATTTTTTTAAGCAAATCCAGAGTCTGTTGCTGAAATGGATGTTTTATTTAGTCTGGTGAAAATCTGGTGACATGTTTAAGTTATTGAACAGATGACTTGCTGCTGAAGGTCAAGCAGACAGGCAGATGGATAGATCTCAACATAAATCCTTGCCACGAGCAGTCCATGGTCTGAACAAAAAAAATGTAAACCCACTTTTACAGCTGCCCATAATCTAATGTGTTATTAACGCATTTCAAATAAACAGATGAATCAAAATCAAAAGATGAACCACATTTCTTTCTTATATACTGTACTAGTTTTCACATGTTGGATATAAGGAAGGTTTTAACGATAAAAGAACCTGAAAAGTACTTGTGTAAAACACGCATCTGATACTCTTGTAACAAATTCTGTCACATTTGACACAAAATTCAAAGAATTCAGATTTCAGTCTCTGACATTTAAATGATTTTTTTTATTCATTTGTGGGACATGGGTGCCGCCAGTGGCCAGCATATATTAACCATCCCTAGTTGATCTTAATACTGAGTGGTTTGCTAGGCCAGAGAGCAGTTGAGAGTCAACCATATTGTTATTGCTTTGGAGTCACATGTAGGCCAGATCAGGTAAAGGTGGCAGATTTCCTTCCCTAAAGGGCATCAGTGAACCAGATAGGTTTTTCTGACCATTAACAATGGTTTCACAGTCATTAGTCGATTCTTACTTCCACATATTCTTTCATTGCGAATTCAAATACCACCATCTGCCATGGCAAGATTCAAACCCAGGTCCCCAGAACATTAGCTGAGTTTCTGGATTTATAGTGTAGCAATAATACCACTAGGCCATCACCTCCCCATAGTTCACTTAGTTTCTGCTGACTCATTACCTGGTCACCTCTCCAAAGTAAATTTGCTCTTCCTCTTCTCTTTGTAATTATTCCTCCTTCCTCCTCCCCCCTTCAATACATTCTCCTCCATGCAGGTCTGCTGCCAGTTGCCTGATTACCTTCAAAACCACCTTTCAATTCCCTCTTCTCAATCCTATGCTCATTGGTTTGGAAATGGCATTTCTCTGCACAATGGTTGGTTGGATTCCACGGGAAGCTACCATAAACAGAGAGGGGAGAAATTGATATGTTGACAAGGAGGATAGAAGGCAGCAGGTGGATAGCACAAGAAGGAGTTGATGGGCTAAATGGTCTGTTCCTGTGCTATAAATACGGTGTAATAAGATGTAATTACCGTCTAGCATATTTTAATAAGTTTGTCTGTACATCTAGCATATGTTAATAAGTTTGCTCTTGAGAAAGCAACTCAAGTGTCTTTCTCCCACATTTATGTCTGGATTTTGCAATGGGCTTCCTACAACCAATCCAAAACAAATTCCAATCTACAAACCATGCACGGACTAGACCCAATGACTGAACCCAGTATGTATATGCAACGACGCATCATTACAGGAGGGGGGAATGAGAGCAATTGTAACAACCCATGTGCTCATGCCATGCCTGCAGAATGACACAACTAGGACCAGATAGACTGATGACTGCCTGCAAAAGCCAGTAAAGATTGATCTCACTAACTATTGGGCTTCAACTATGCTATAACTGAAGGAGGCCCAAACATCAGGGGAACCCTTTGAGGTTTGGGAATCTGAGGGTGTAAGCATTCCTGAAATTTATTTATTGCCCATCCCTATTTGACATGGTTACAGAGATGTGGCTTGCTTCAGAGAACAGTTAAGAGCTAATCATGTTGGCGATTACATATAGGTCAGGCCGGGCAAGAACAGTTTAATTCCCCGAAGGGCATAAATGAACCTGTGGAATGCTGATGACAATTCATCTGATTTAACTGATACCATATTTCATTTTCAAACTGAATTGAAATTCTTGAACTGCCATGGTGGGAATTAAACCATGATTTTGTAAAAAAAAAATCAGTATTAGCAGCAACAAGAAAGAAATAGCAGACCTGCCAATTTCTCAACGTTCACCATGGTCCAACAAAAAGCAAAGCAAGTTCAGAAAAAATAGATAAAGCAAAAACTGTATAGACTGTTATTTTTTAAAAATCTGTCAAAAAGAATGACTGAATAGAGAGAAAGACACCTTGGGGCACTGAACTCGTCAAGGATGTATATTGCCAACTAACTCAATCTGTCATTTTCTTTTAACAATAGATTGTGTGCTTTACTTAAAATATTGTTTTAAAATGAAGAATTGAATCATGAGGTAACTATAAAAATACCAAACAAAATACATTCCATATCACAGCTTTAAAACAAATGTGAATATTATTCCAGCTAATTAATTAAAATCTGTAACAAAACATGAAAAGTAAGCAAATAAGTATAGCTATGAACAAACAATTGTGGACAATGAGGATTTTAACACTCGAGACATACCATGCATACAATAACAGAATAGATGTGACAGTCATCTTGCAATTTCCAGACAGTTCATTGGAGGATGGGAGCCAAATAATCGGACATGCTAATCAGAATTTCAAGCATTTACTGACAAAGAGCTCCTAATGTGCCGGAAGAATCATAAACTCTCAATATTGTTTATTGTACCTGGACAAAGTCCAAAATAACATTACCATGTAGACGGAGGGATAATGGGACTTGGGAGAAGGACCACACATCCCCAAGGAATTCTCCTGTGTAAAGTTTTTAAGTTTAAGCTTGTTTAAGTTTATTTCTCAGTCTCACAAGTAAGCTTACATTAACACTGCAATGAAGTTACTATGAAAATCCCCCAGTCACCACACTCCAGTGCCTGTTCGGGTACACTGACGGAGCATTTAGCATGGCCAATGCACCTAACTAGCACGTCTTTCAGACTGTGGGAATAAACCGGAACACCCAGAAAAAACCCACGCAGACACGGGGAGAATGTGCAAAATTTTGCACAGATAGTGACCCAGCTGGGAATCAAACCCAGGTCCCTGGTGCTGTGAGGCAGCAGTGCTAACCATTGTGCCACCCAAAGCTTCTATTCAGGGATGAATCATGCCCAGTAAAGGAGGATCTCCTGCAAACCCTAAATACAATGAAGAGATAGCAGCATTAAGTGGAAAAATTGATATGATTAAGTTACAAGTGTGGCAACCAGTTTCTAAAGAGATGTGGGATTAATACCGAAAATTTAGTTTCTAAAGAGATGATTGAGGGTAGTCTCAGATAGAACTCAGGGCCAGAATTCTCTGATCTTGTACACCCTGCCATTGCTGCCAGCAAGAAGGGAGAATTTAGCACTCAGCCATAATTCCATTTGCTGCAGCGAGACTGAAAAATCACAGCCACAGGTGAGGAATTCTGGCCCAGACCGAAGTAATTCTGTGATGGTTTTCAACAGAGATAATGTCAGATGGACAACCCTAGGAGACATAAAAAACAAGAGGCGGAAAGGACAGAATACATTCAAAAATAATTCCTAATGGGTCTTTCACTGGAAAGCAGATTATCAGGTGATATGGAAGAGGTTAAAATGACAAAAGAATGGGACAGGGCAGATAGATACAATGCAGACTGCTCTCATTAGTACGGAAGTTTTGGAATTCTAGATATGTGTCAGAAGTGAATGGATTTACATGCTTAAGGAGAAAGCCACAACATGAGACTAGTAGCTCCAATCTCTTGTTCAACATATGTTAAAAAAACATTGTTCAAAAGCAATATTCTGCAAAGATCCATGTAATAATGCCAGCATAATAAAAAATAACTTAGAAGTCAACCTGGCAAAATAGTTTAGTGCAATAAAAAGGTATTGCACAATTAGCATTTCAGCAAATACCGAACTATTAGATTATTAATCTATTCATTTTGAATACAGTTACAAATGATTCACCAATTAGATTATTACACACTACCTTTCCCCAATTTAAGTATGTAAATCAAAAGTATTTTTAAAAATATGAAAGGAATCATCAAATATTCTTCCACAAACATCCAAATCTTGAAGGTTCTGTATCTAAACAAGTGAGTCAAAATTCCTGGAGGGACAATCTCATTTATATCACAGAATACTTCCAATGATGTATTTCACAGGAACGCTCATGGTCTTTTGTTCATCCCTCCTCGATTGTCAGAAACAATAATTATTTTATTTATGGGAAGAAAACCTTACAATAGGTTAGTGTCTTCTAATCCTTAGGGCAGCACAGCGGCATAGTGGTTAGCCGCTAAGTGCCAAGGACCCGGGTTCAATTCCGTACTTGTCTGTGTGGAGTTTGCATATTCTCCCCGTGTGTGAGAGAGTTTCCTCCGGGTGCTCCAGTTTCCTCCCACACTCCAAAGATTTGCGGGTTAGGTGGATTGGCCATGTAAAATTGATCCTAGTGTCAGGAGATTAGTAGGGTAAATATCTGGAGTTACAGGAATAGTCTGGGTGGGACTGTGGTTGGTGCAGACTCGATGGGCTACATGGACTCCTTCTGCACTGTAGGGATTCTATGATCTATGATATATATCGGGTATTTAAACCTCAAATTAACCCTTAACTTCCCTTAAGTCACCAAATTCCAACTTTAACACTCCACTGCAGTCCAAAACCCCATTTTAGTGCAGTAACATGCTGAGAGTGATTTTTCATCTGTTGGCAATCTGAAAGCTGCTCTATTGCTTTATGGAAGATATAACATTAGATCATAAATGTCTGCTCAGATTGCTGCTGTTGGTTTTCTTTTCTAGTTGAAGTTAAAATGGTTTGTTCTAGTGTGTTAAAAGCTAATGTGGCTCAACTTTCAGTAATGAGCCTCTTGTTATAAAACTCTTGAAAGCTCATCCATACAGCATCAATCGCACTTTCTTTATCAAAGTATTATTTCTTCAGATTAATTCACGTCTGTCAGACTTGAGTTGTCTTTACAAATTTATGCTGGTTGTCTTTAATTGAGTCATAATTTAACCTTAGACCCCTTAGCAGCCCATGTACTAGTAATGTTGGGTTAATTAATATTTGTTTGTCTTATTCTCCCTTCTGAATAGAGTTCTAAAATTGGCAATACTTCAGTGCACTGAAACAACTTCCAGGTCCAAGGATGCATGTGTTCAAAGCCTCATTCTACTTCCCTCAGTATTCTACAATATATGGCAGCAAAGCCTTTTCCATAGTTTTGTCAATGTATTTCCATACTGTTTCCTTAGTTATAATTATAAGTCCAACAGGTTCATTTGGAATCACAAGCTTTCGGAGCACTGCTCCTTCATCAGGTGACTCACTGTCAACATCCTTGGGGTTACCATTGACCAGAAACTCAACTGGACTCACCACAGGGTCCTTTAGGGAGCAGTGACCATAACATGATAGGATTCATTAGGATGTAAATTGAAGACAGAGTTGAAATTTGAATCATAAATCTAAACAAAGGAAACTATGAACGTATGAGGCATGAGTTGGCTAAGATGGATTGGGAAACTTCATTAAAAGGCATGACAGTAATGGGGATCAGAAATTCCAAAGTATATTCTGAAGTTAACCTAGACCACACCTTTTTTTGATTTTGGCATTAGTGCAAGAATAAGGCGTTTTGCTTCAGGTATGATTCTGTTGACCCACTAGGAAGTTTTTATTGAAACAAGCTTTATTTAACAACACAGCTAAAGTAAACCAAAAATAAGAAACATAGGTTTTACCAATTGAAATGTCCAAACATAACATGATGCAAGTCTGAACTACAATCTCTCTCTAACGTTCCAATTTAAGCAATATCTCCACAGATATAAATCTCTCTTCAGAATCAGTCAGCACAAAACATATAGGTTTATGGGTGCAAAATCTCCAGCCTTTTCACACCTCTGAACAGAGATACGGGAAGACATGTCTTCTCCCAGACAGCAGCCTCCAGAGAAAGATCCATCTTCTGGTGATCTCCAATCTCCAGAGAGAAAAAGAGAGAGAGAGAGAGACAGAGAACCACTTCTCTTTAAAAATCCCAAGCAGCAACTGAACTTGTGAGTCTAGCCCTGCTCAGTCACGTGATATTCCTGTCAATGTACTCAAACCCTACTCTGGAAAAACACCAAAGTAACAGCACTACATTATCGCAGATTAAAACAAAGACTCCAGCAATTAGGATCAAATATCGAACACAATATCAACATGTGGGCTGCCAGTTATCAACAATGCAGCACCAGACAAATAGAGCTAACTTCTAAAAAAAAAACCATTCTGCACAAGAAACATGACAAATACATTTCATAAATGCACAGTTAATATTTAAGAAACTAATGTACACAATGCAACAACTATTTATTCCTTTTCTGGAGCAAAAACACAGTAAAGTAGTCCAATCATGGCTTAAAAAGAAATTAAGCATTCACTGGTTGTCATCTTCCAAAATTCTGAAGACTCTGGAACAGCCCCAGAAGATTGAAGGGTGGCAAATATAACTCCAATATTTAAAAAACAAGAGAGAAAAATGAGGATTACAGACTGGCTAGCCAAAATCAGTGGTAGGGAAAATGTCTATTATAAAGGGTGAGATAACAGGACACTTAGAAAATATCAACAGGATTAGACAAAGTCAACATGGATTTATGAAAGGGAAATCATGTTTGAGAAATGACTGGAGTTTGAGGATGTAACTAGTAGAATAGATAAGGGACAATATGTGAACGCAATATATTTGGATTTTCAGAAAGCTTTTGATAAAGTCTCACACAAGAGGCTAATGTGCAAAATAAAGCACATGGAATCGGCATAGTAGTTAGCACGGTTGCCTCAATGGTTCAATTCTGACCTTGGGCGACTATGTGGAGTTTGCACTTTCTTTCCATGTCCACTTCAGGTGGAGAGACAGAATAGCAGAATATTACTTAAATAATGATAGATTGGAAAATGTTGATGTACAAAAGGGACCTGGGTGAGCTTGTACACCAGTCACTGAAAACAAACAAACAAACATTCAGGTGCAACAAGCAATTAGGAAGCCAGATGTAATGTTTGCCTTCATTGCAAGAGGATTTGAGTTCAGAAGCTTCAATGTCTCACTACAGCCGTACAGGGCCTTGGTGAGACCACACCTGGAGTATTGTGTGCAGTTTTGGTTTCTTTATCATAGAGGAAGTGCAGCAAAGGTTTGCCAGGCTGATTCCTGGGTTGGCAGGACATGTAGAGAGATTGGGTTGACTGAGCCAGCATTCATTTGAATTTAGGAGGAGAGGGGATCTCGTTGAAATGTATAACATTCTGATAGAGTTAACAGACTGGATGCAGACTTGTTATTTCCTCTGACCGCAGGGGTCACAGGGTCATAGTCTCAGGACACAGGTAAACCATTTAGGACTGGTGATGAGGAGAAACTCTTCAGTGGTGAACCTGTGGAATTCTCTACCACAGAAGACCGAGGAGGCCAAGTCACTGAATATACTTAAAAAGTAAACAGTTAGATTTCTAGACTCTAAAGAGCATAATGAGGTATGGGGAGAGTGCCGGGGTGTGGCATTGAGATGGAGAATAAGCTATGAACGTACTGAATGGTGGAGCAGGTTCGAAGGGTCAAATGACCTACTTGTGCTCCTGTTCCATATGCTTCTATGTCACAATACACAAAGATCAACAGTGTCAAACAACACAGGTTGCTGAGCATCAAAATTAAAAATATATGACACTCTATAACTAAGATAGGACATATTTTAGTTTTCAGTGAACTTAAACAAGTTAGCCCAATAAATCTAAATTCTCAAGGTTTTTTTTAAGAAACTGTGGTTTGCCTGTCCATTTTTGCTGGTTAAGTCTTCGCCGGTAAATATCTCAGAGCTGACTGGCACTCTAAAAATTTACTTCAGTTTCAATAGCAAATCAAGAGCTGATATCAGATTGTCAGCAGCTGCTTCTTACCATTGGTTTGTTTCTTCCTCCTGTCAGTGTAATCAGACTACAGTTCAAATAGGACACTTTAACTGGAAGGATGAAACTGCTTACGTACAATTATGAGCAACTCAGCTTCATAGCGACTCAGTAGATTCACAGTAATACTCCAAAAACTCTATCAATACGTTCTACCCAAATCCTTATTTACTTGTTAAAATAAACTCACTTTAAAAGAAAATCAAATTGAATAATCACGTCATCCACACCAATCTCTTTTGTTTCCTCTGAAATTGAAGTTGCTGTTGTGTTTTGATTTGATTCATTGTCACCTGCATACAATGAAATTTCAATACAGTGAAAAGTATTGTTTCTTGTGAGCTATACAGAAAAAAGGTAATGTTCATAGAGCACATAGGGAAGAAGGAAAGGAGAGAGTGTGCAGAATGTAGTGTTACAGTCTCGGCTAGGGTACAGAAAAAGATCAGCTTAACATATGGTGGGTCCATTCAAAAGTGTGATGGCAGCAGGGAAGAAGCTGTTTTTGAGTCATTTGGTATGTGATCTCAGCAGAAAACCAGGTCTCCTTGCAGCAACTCGAATGGAACTATAAATGTCTCATATTTTGAGACCAAGGATATTTCATTGGATTAAGGGAGTCAGTTTCTTTAGAGTTTTTCACTTCCTCAGTGCTGAATCCAGCTGATCAGCGCTCAACTTTACACAAAAGAGAGTGAGACTCACACTTCCGAGCAGCTGATACCAGTTTGGTTTATTTGGTGGCAATTTTATTACTAACCCACAGATTTGTGGGTTGAAATTCCATCAAGCAATGTAATTCAGGCCTACACCTTAGGTCAGCAGAGGAAGTGCTGCTTTTCCCAAGGTACTGTCTTCATAGACGTTAAGCCAGTGCCTAATCTTGTGACGCAATTCAAAAAATGAACTCAGAGGTCTCCCCGAGTCCTGATCAAAGTCCTATCACCAAACTTTTTGATCATTCATTCATTGCTTTTTGTGCAACCTGTGTGCAAATTAATGGTTATGATTACCTACTTAATAATTATTACACTTCAAATGGTAATCCATGGATTGCTAAACATTGCATGATGGTCTGAGGATGTCATATAATGCATGTCCTTTTCCCCAAAAGATGGAAAGGAAATTGGACAAGATAAAAATACCCTTGAGTATTACAGTACATACAATTTACTACTTGTCTACATTTATTATGTTCAAGGCACTAAATAAATGCAAATTGTTTCTGCATTTATATTAAGTCTTTCATGCCCTTAGGATTGACCAATGTTCCTCAGAACCAATTAATTCCCGTTGAAGTGCTTTTACTGTAGTCGTATAACCAAATTGGACCGTTACAAGGGAAACAACATCAGCCTGTGGGTTTGCCAACAGTCATCTCATTATACATTTATTTGCTGGTGAAATTCTCTTAAACGAAGGGACTGATTACCTGTAAGGCACTTGCACCACAGGACGGTAGCATTTAAAAAAAAGTTCTGATCTAAGAAGCTGGGAACTTTGAAAAAGAAGTTGAGCGATTGATCCAAGAATTAAATTACTAAATGCTTAGTGGACAGATGCAAACAATTATTGAAAAGGCCAAAGTAATATTGAACATCTCAAGAGGGCTGGAAGGATATGGTACAACTGCACAAAGTTCTGGTTAGACTCCATCTGGAGTGTTGCATTCAGTTCTGGGCACCAGAATAAACCAACCTTACAAATTCACCAGATTGACAGAGACTAGAAAAATGTTAAATTATGGGGGCAAGCTGCAAAGGCTGGGCTTGGATTCTCATAATTGAGGTATTTTATAACCAAAGAAGCTGATAGTTTCTCTTCATTTTGCACATGAGCCCAGGTCATGTAGACAATGTTAAAATTAGAAGAGCTGGACAATTCAAGGGTGATGTCGGTGAGCATTTCTCCATGAAGCACAGAACTGGAACACACACCCTGAAAAAGCTCTCAAATCCAGGGCAATTGATCATTTCAAAATTGAGAAGGACAGATTCTAGTAAGACAAGGGGATCGAGGTTTATAGAACCCATGTGGGTAAGGAACAGATCAGCCGTGATCCCAAATAAATGACAGAATGGGCTCGAGGGGCCGAATGACCTACTCCTCTGCCCAGAGCGGTTTTCAATCTGTGTTCAATCATTTAAAAGCGCATACCGATGTTCCAGACAGCATTAACTTTAACTCCATTACTCTGCTCAGTACAGCACTACACAGCTACTGACCCATTTACTTGTGTGAATCATGGAAGAAGACAGGGAAGCTTAAATACAACATGTGATTATGAGGATGCCATGCTGCAGTACTGATCAAATCAGAGAGTGTGGGATCAGTAGGACAAGTAAGCACTAACACTACAGCGTGCATCTCTGCTACCCTCCCTGCCACATGAGCTATAATCTCAAACACCATTTTGGAAGTTTGCCCAGGTCCTGCAGCTATATCATTAACAGCCCTCAGAGGAGGGGGAATGATCTGTTATGGATCTCTTTCCTTTTTAAAATTTGCCTTTCCATCATGGGTTCAGGCCAGTTTTCTGGCCTGGATCCTCACAGTCTGGACGCTCAGCATATCAGCCTCCACAAATCCTGACCAAACCAATACAGCTCGAAGTGTCCATGCTGATGTATTGCAAACACATCCCATTGCAAGGCAAGTCTGAAACTCTCCACAGCTTGGCTTAGCCATACTCCACTATTTGCTGGTGTGTTTTGCATGTGCCCACACAGGAATTTCCCTAGTAATCCAAACAGTTGGCAACATAAAAACCTGGATTCTATGCCAATAAGCAGGTTACCAAGCCATTTCTCCCAGGCCTGTCTGCAATCCAAAATAATAACAAAAAAATTAAAAGAGAAACACGCTTACATTTAAACAATTATTTTAAAAATCAATAACTATAGCTTCTCTTTTATTAAGTTTAAAGTTTACTTATTAGTGTGTAAGTAGGCTTACATTAACACTGCAATGAAGTTATTGTGAAAATCCCCGAGTCACCACACTCAGGCACCTGTTCGGGTAACACTGAAGGAAAATTTAACATGGCCAATCCACCTAATCTGCACGTCTTTCAGGTTGTGGGAAGAAACCGGCGCACCCAGAGGAAACCCACACAGACACGGGGGAAGAATGCGCAAACTCCACACAGTAAGTGACCCAAGCTAAGAATCGAACCTGGGTCCCTGGCGCTGTGAAGCAGCGGCACTAACCACTGTGCTACTGTGCCACTGTGCCACTCCTACTATGTGAGAAAACAGTCACAATTTTAGAAATGTTTTGTGCACAGTTGCAGACGCCATAACACTTGAAAGTCTTGAAAACTTGAGGGAGGAGATGTGGTGCCGAGGGAATGGGCGTGCACAAATCCAAGGTCAAGTCAAGTATGAAAAAATAGGTGGTCGTGTAACAGAGAAAAATTGGCTGCAATTTCACATAAAATACTCATGATATTCTGCAGCACACTGGGATTAAAGCACACGACGTCCAATCTGATTTTCCTCGGTATGGAAAAGCATTCAACTACTATTCAGAGCCTTAATTTACTTGAAGAAATACTTTGAACCATTTGTTTAATCAATAGGCTACTGCCTGGGTTCATTATATTAAGTCTGAACTTCAACACCATGTGCAATTAAAATAATTTTGTATTAAAAGTCAACAGAGCAGCAAGGTGGCCAAATTCTGCTGATACATATTGCTTCTTTACAAAGAAAATTAAGATTGGATTATTGGATACTGAAGCTTAAATAATTCTACATCCTCTATGGCTAAAATGAAAAATAGTCTGAACTGACTGAAGGTAATATGACCCCTATGCCAGGGAGTGTTTGATTTTTCTCATCATTCAACATCATTTATTTATTGGCATCTCAACCATATCCAAAAATGGATGCAGCACAGGCAGCCTTACTCACTCAATTCTCTGACATATTTTAACATCCTCATAAGCAATAAAGCAGAGCAATATGTGCAGAATATTTCCTTTTGAAGTCTTCTGGAGGATCAAGATCACAATAAATAAAATTTAGCAACTAGAATTAATTTTTGAAGTCAGCAGAATGCACAACTGCTTGCCTCTGCCCCCCCACCGCCAAGTAAAAGTATGCCTTAGCTGCAAGCTGAGTAAGCTCATTTCACATATGATAACTTAGGGTTGGCAAAGGTCAATCACTATGTTTGCGGTAAATCAAATGTAAAGCAATGTGTCAAAGGCTATCGTAGCTGGCATCCCTGTCGTTATGGTGACTCCATGCTGGAGTATGTACAGAGAGTATCAGGATTGTTATCACAAAATACCCCAAAATCTAGCACATCCTGTAGCCAATTGGCTCTGATTATGCTGCATTATTTTGCAGCAGATTTTGTAGAGACTATTCTCCCCAAATTCAGAGTGATTTTGCACTGCAGACACATGCTTTATGTCTGATAAGAATTTCTTCATAACATATAATGATCAAACATTTCTGTTCAATCAGTATTTGCCTTTGGCAGAGAGAAAAAAAATCTCTGAAGTAATTCCTTACTGGCAACACATCAAACAACAGAATAAAAGACAAAATGTGCTTTTTAAAGTGAAAACTCTGGAAGTATTCGTAAACCATTGCACACAGAAATGTTAGAGGGAATGCAGATAAAATGGTATTCGTGAAGACACCATCTTAGAACTAACCCATAGTCCAAATAATCACATCCACCCACCCCTCTTATAAGGTAGATTTGCTACAGGTTTAAGTGCGATACCAGCAACTCACCAGTTAAGCCTAGCCAGCCATCTGCCAGTGTGCATCCTGAGGCCCTTTTAGACCAGAATAACCCCCATCATAGCAATGGAAAAACCTGGAAGTCGGTAGCAAGTAGCTGATAAATCAAGCTGGAGATTCTCTAATAAAACATCTTGCAGGTAATGGGTCTGCACCAGGCTCCGCCTGGCTTTCCTCTTTTAGGGCCTCCAAATAATACAATAGTCCAACCAATCCTTGTTGTGCTGCTTTCTTTCAGATCCATTCACCGCTGTGGGCATACATTGAATTCTTAACAATGCCTGCCTCCATGATGAAAAAGGAAAAGTAGTTTTCTGCCTACATAATGCCTTCCAACTGTTACCATGGCAACAAATGACGGCTGCAACAAGGGGGCTAGTGCAGACAAACAGAGATGTACTGTAAAGGCAGGCAGCCCTCCTTTAATCAAATACGTGTGAACAAATGATACGTTTATTTCTCCAAACAGCACCTCTGCAACACTTCTAAACAATATTACTGACAAAAGCTGACACATGCTCAATATTAAAAAAAAAATCCCTTTTTTAAGTTCAGCAGCAAAACAGTTCTGCAGCTCTTAAGTTACGAGCTTTCCCACACTGCGCAAGGCATTAGTGATCTGAAAAGGACTTGATTTGCATGGCTAAGAATCAAGAAAAAGTAGTTACCTTTCTTCAAGAGAAAGGTGAAAATCCTCACGTAATAATTACCAGTTGAAAATATGCACTTATTTTTGGAAAAGTTTATTTCAGTGAAGTTAATAAAACATGGGACAAATGGGGAAAAAAAACTTTTAGTGGTCCAGATCTTCACCTGCTCAAAGGGATTCATTTTCATAAAAGAATTGAAAATAAACACTACATTCATAAAATGTTTTTGTTTCAAGAGATATAATTTGACACAACTCGAAGCTTAAGTCATACTGTCAAAATAGTCTTCGCATTTAAAGCTTTAATTAATTGGACAGAGCTCTAAACTAATTCATCACAACATTTAAGCAATTGGGAGTTCTGTCAATACACCAAATACAATTTCAAGGTTGACCTTGCAGAAGATTTGGTGTAAAGTTGATAAATATGACTGGGGGTGGGGAAAGTTAGTCTTGATTTCCCAGTAGATTAAGTCTCATATAAGTCTCAAGAGTGGAAACAGAAAATACATTTGCGGCCAAGGAAAATAAACAGTCCAGATGACTTCCGTGTTGTATCACTGCAATTTGTTCACGTTCTCACCTTTCTGCACAAATGGAGTCATGGCAAATTTATACAATTCAAAATAAATTGCACATCAGTAATCCAGATCAACTTGACTTGGGCATTAACACATTCATGTAGCAAAAAAAGTATTCAGCTCATACTGTTGAGCAAAAATTGAGAAAGATTTTCATGTGTCATCATCAGGCTTGTGGCACAGCTTTAAGAAATGTTAATTCTGGATTATTTTAGATAAGCATTCAAATGCCTTTCAGAAACCAAGATGTCAGAGGCAATGATTTTTTTCCCCTCCCCGTCCCTGATTTTATTTTTAGAAAATGCTCAAAAAGAATTGTTGGGCAGTGGCTTCACTTCACTGTCAAAAATCATCTTATTTGTGCCAAGAAAAAACACACAGTGAACTCCCACAAGCATGCTGCAAAACGTAGCAGACATTTTCATGCAGTCACTGGTTTGCTTGCTAGCGGGCGATCACAGTGAAAGTGAAAAACAGTAGGTTAAAAATGGATATGCACTGAGTGACAATTTAAGATAGCAAAGAGGCCAAGAAGCAAATCTGCACAGAAGTCAGCAACAATAGGTTTGCTAAAATTACCTTCTATCAGCTCTATTATTGATCACATCTTTGTACTTACTGCTGAATGTTACTTTTCATGATTGATATTCTATGCAGTGAAGTAGAAAATCAAATATCAGATCAGATACAAAAAAGCTCAAAGTACATTTACAGATTTTTACTTCCCAACTATGATCAAATTCTTGTGTTTTTTTTTATTTAAACCAAGAGAAAACGAGTGGCTTAGCTCCATTTATTTGAGCCTGAATGAAAATCAGGACACATGCGCTTTCCAACTGACAGACTTCATCAATATAGCCGAGGTTCCAACTGGTGGAGAATGTGACCTTTTAGTCAGATTAATAATAATGTTTACTCTTCCTTGTCAGATGAATAAACGCATTTCCAATATTCCCTTTATAACATTATCAGTCCAAATGAATAGTACAATCGAATACTCAAATTCAATAAATACCACATTTTTTCTAATCCACATTCATGCTACTCTCAACAAAGCTGACAATAGTGCAGCCCTTCAAATTCTTCTCAAGGCCATTGACTGACCTGTACATTTAATAATCCAATTGGATAGAAACAGAACATAAAGCTTTCTCTCAAAATAGAGGCAGTGTTTAACGAGTAGGTTAAGTGGTCTTACTGATAATTACCTAAGTTTGAGCAGTGTCATGGTATAGCATATTTCAACAACATTGTTCTATACAATGTAGCACCGAGGCTTGCACCAAAAATTAAGTTTTTAACAATTAACAACACTGCTTTCAGTCTGTAAGCATGATCCAGATCTAATTCTCCACCTCACTCTGACAGCAGCCCTCTATGCTGTTCTAATGAAGTCAACATAAGCATAAGGAATAACATCCCATCTTCCTATTTGACAGCCTTTTGACTTCAACAACTTCACACTAAATCTCAACCCCATTTGCTGTTTGAAAAGCAGCTGTTGGTGATGATTCTATTACCCATTTATACCTCCTTTAGAGCCATAGAAACTAGAAGCAAGAGTAAGCCATTTGGTCCTTTGAGCCTGTCCTGCCATTCATTTTGACCATGGTTGATCATCAAATTCAATATCTTGATCCCCCTTGGTTCCTTATCTCTTGATCCCTTTAGCTCCAAGAGCTATATTTAATGCTTTTTGAAATCATTTTGGCCTCAACTATTCTTTGTGGTAGTGAATTCCACACATTCACCACCCTCTGGGTGAAGGAATTTCTCCTCACCTCCATTTTAAAAGGTTTACCCATTATCCTCAAATGATCACCCCTATTTCTAGAATCCCCCACCATCGGGAACACTCTTTTTGAATCTACCCTTTATAACCCTGTTAGAATTTTATAAGTTTCTATGAGACTCCCTCACACTCTTTTAAACTCCAATGAATATAATCTGAACCAACTTGGTCTCTCCTCATACGACAGACCTGCCATCTCAGGAATCAGCCTGGTAAACCTTCTCTGTACTCCCTCTACAGCAAGGACATCCTTCCTCAGATAAGGACACCAAAACTGCACACAATATTCCAGGTCAAGCCTCACCAACACCCTATACAATTGCAGCAAAACATCCATATTCCTATAGTCAAATCGTTTCACTATGAGGGCCAACATACCATTTGCCTTTTTACTGCCTGCTGTGCCTGTGTGCTTACTTTCGGCCGAAGGACACCGAGGTCATCTTTCGTTCTTTATTTGTTCCATCATCATCATTGCCTCACAACATCATTTCTTCCTTCATTTAATCTCTCTCGTCTTCCAGCTGGGGAGGTTACGTAGTGCAGTGGGGCACATCCCTGCCTCTGTATTAGAAGCCCTGAGTTAGATTCCCACCCCCCAGGACTGGATGGCCAAGGGAGCTGTGCCCCTGAATATACATCTGCAAATCCTTCCAATGCACACCATGTATGCAGGAGATATTCCTGGTCAGCCATGTGTTGGAAAGAAAGTTGGAGCCATGACAATCATGATCCAGAGCCCCAGACTACAACAACATGTAAAAATACACGTTGCCATGGCAACTCGGATCCAGTGATCTATAAACGCACCACCATTTTCCACCCTATCAAAGGCAAATCCTTTTGCTTTTTCTCATATAGCTGGCTCTGTAAGGTCTGCCACATTTCTAAATTCTTCTAATTCTGATGAAAGGTTATTGACCTGAAACACAACTCATTTTCTCTCATCTCAGATGCCATAACCTGTTGAGAGCTTTTCATTTTCCCACATTCACAGTATTTTGCTTTTGTAAGTTTGAGGCTAGGTTGCATTACCAGAGGACGGTGCCTATGCCCAATATATGAATCAACAATTGATATAATATCATTACTATGTGATATTGCTGTACTGTAACCAATGTTTCAAACACCTTTGTACATGATATTGGTTTAAATTATACATTGCTATGTGAATGCACTCAGTTTCTGTCTCTTGCCATTCTGAAGCCAAGAGAACACAGGACGGTAGGAAGTCAGAGCTATCTGATTTCGGATAGGTCCTAGCAACAGAGCAATAATGGGAAGGGGAGGAAAAGAAATAGTTCAGTTGCAGTGGGGTGGGATAAACACAAGGAGGAGGAGCAGGAATAGGCCATTCAGCCCCTTGATGCTGCTCTGCCATTTAATAAGATCATGGCAGATCTGAAAGTAACCTCAAATCAGCAACTCTCTACTTACGCTCTCTACTACTCGCAGCACGAGTTTTTGGAGCGCTGCTCCTTTATCAGGTGAGTGCCCGATGAAGCAGCAATGCTCCAAAAGCTTGTGCTGCCAAATAAACTTGTTGGACTTTAACCTGATGTTGTGAGACTACTTATTGTACCTATCCCAATCCAACGCTGGCAACTCCACATCATAACAAATAATAAGCTTTCCTAAATTACTTAATGTATCTGTATTCTAGCCATTTGTGATTCATGCACTAGCACCAGGTCTTTCTGTACCTCAGGACTGCAGTCGCTCACTATTTAGATAATAAGCTTTTTTTTATTCTTCCTGTCAAAATGGACAATTTCATATTACCTCATTTGCCAGATCTTTATCCTTTCACTTAATCTACGTCCTGTTGTAGCCTGCTTGTGTCCTCGCCACACCTTACCTTCCTACCTATCTTTATGTCATCAGTAAATGTGGCAACCACCCTTTCATCCAAATCAGTTAGATAAATTGTAAATAATTGAGGTCCAGGCACTGGCCCCTGGCACAGCACTCGTTATATCTTACCAACCTGAAAATACTCATTTATGCCTACTCTCTGCTTTATATTAGTAACGTCAACTTGTTACCCTTTGTAACATGAGCTTTTATTTTCTGCAATAACCTTTGATGTAACACTTTACCAAATTCCTTCTGAAAATGTAAGCACCGCACATCCACCAGTTCCCCTTTAACCATAGCATATGTTTCTTTATCAAAGAACTCCGATAAGTTGGTTAAACGACAAAACTGACGTCGGGTACTGTTTGGCAGAGTCAAGATCGGGATCCTTCAGAGCTGAGTTTTCATGCACTGAGAGGGGAGAAACAAAATGCATCAGGGCAGCAATGAAGGCTCTTGATGTTTAAGTAAGTGGAATACTTTGGTGGTGGTAGGGGTCTATAAGTATTGAATCCAGTGCAGGGGTGTCTGGATTGAGACCACAGATGGGTGCAGGCTGGGTGGTTAGTTGTGGTGCCACCACACTTGTTTACAGTTTGTCACCAGAGGATTTCCCAGCTGGTAGCCAACCAACCTTTGGACGCAAAGACAGGAAAACAGCAAAGGGAAAGAGAGGGAATGGAGAACAGGGGAAAAGTATCAAAACGCCCCATCTCTCAACTATTGAACTATTCATTAACACACTATCCTGACATTCTGCCTTCCATTTCAGGGAGACGGTGGCACAGTGGTCTTTTCACTGGACTAGTAATCCAGAGACCCGGAGTAATGCTCTGGGGATCCAGGTTTGAATCCCACCACAGCAAATGGTAAACCACAAAACACAGGAACAGAAGTAGGCTATTCAGCCCATCAAGTCTGCTCCACCATTCAATGAAATCATTGCTGATCTGATATAATCCTCAAATTCACTTTCCTTCCTTAGTCCCCATAACCGTCGATTCCCTTACCAATTAAAAATCTGTCTATCTCAGCTTTGAACATGTGTGACAACCCATCCTTTACAGCTCTCCATGGTAAATAATTCCACAGATTCATTTCCCTCAGAAGAAATTCCTACTGACCCCTTACTTTGTCATCATTCCCTCTGGCCACAAGGGGAAACAACCTCTCAATATCTACCTTGTCAAGCCCTCTGAGAATCCTATATATCACACTAAGGTCGACTCTCATTCTTCTAAATTCTAATGAGTACAGGCCCAACCTACTTAGCCTCATAATCCCTCCACATCCAGGATCAACTTATTGGACCTGCTCTGAACTGCCTCCAATGCCAGTATATCTTTCCTTAAATAAAGGGACCTTAAACTGTTCACAGTATTCCAGGTGTAACTAGTGCCTTGTATAGTTTAGCAAGACTTACCTATTTTTATACTCCATTCCCTTTGAAATAAAGACCCAACATTTTCTATTTGCTTTCCCTACTACCTATGCAAATTGCTTGCTAACTTTATGATTTATAAGAATAAGAACATAAGAAATAGGAGCAGGAGTAGGCCATCCAGCCCTTCGAGCCTGCCCCCCCATTCGATAAGATCATGGCTGATCTGTCGCTGCTCAGTTCCACTTTCCCACCCTCTCCCCATAACCCTTAATCCCCTCTCCTATCAAAAACCCATCAACCCGCGTCTTAAAAATATTGAGCGAGGCAGCCTCCACCACTTCAACAGGCAGAGAATTCCAGAGATTCACCACCCTTTGAGTGAAGAAGTTCCTCCTCAACTCCGTTCTAAACCGCCCCCCTTTTATCTTGAGGCTGTGCCCCCTAGTCCTATTGTCTTTTTTGAGCGGGAAGAGTCTTTCCACCTCTATCCTATCCATCCCATTCATCATCTTATACGTCTCAATGAGATCTCCTCTCATTCTTCTAAACTCTAACGAGTACAAGCCCAGTTTATTCAGCCTCTCCTCATTTATGCATGAGAACCCCCAAATCCCGCTGTGCTGCAGCCTTCTGCAGTGTTTCTCTATTTAAATCATTTTCAGCTCCTTTATTCTTCCTAAGAAAGTACATTTTCCTACATTATATTCCATCTGAGGGCAGCAAAGAATGGCACAGTGGTTAGCACCTCACAGTGCATAGCACTGAGGTATTTCATCTACCTGACGGGCAAGGCAGATGAACTCAGGGCATGGATGGGTACATGGGGATTAGGACATTATAGCAATTACTGAAACATGGCTAAGGGAGGGACAGGACTGGCAGTTCAATGTTCCAGGGTACAGAGCTATAGGAAAGATAGAACAGGAGGTAAGAGAGGAGGAGGCGTTGCACTTTTGATTAGGGAAAGCATCACAACCATACTGAGAGGAAATATATCTGAGGGTTCGGCCACTAAGTCTATATGGGTAGAACTGAGAAATAAGAAGGGGGGAAATCACTTTAATAGGATTGTACTGTAGGCCCCCCAAATAGTTGCCAGGAAATTGAGCAGCAAATATGTAAGGAGATTACAGATAGCTCCAAGAATAATAAGGTGGTAATAGTCGGAGATTTTAAGTTTCCCATCACTGACTGGGATAGCCATAGCATTAAAGGGTTGGTTGGAGAGAAATTGGTTGAGTGCATTCAGGAGGAATTTTTCTTTCAGTATGTGGATGGCCTGACTAGAGAGGGGGACAAAACTTGACCTTCTCTTGGGAAATAAGGAAGGGCTGGTGACAGAAGTGTTAGTGAGGGATCACTTTGGGACCAGTGACCACAATTCTATTGGTTTTAAGATAGCTATGGAGAATGATAGGTCTGGCCCAAAAGTTAAAATTCTAAATTGGGGCAAGGCCAATTTTGATGGTAACAGGCAGGAACTTTCAAAAGTTATTTGAGGGCGACTGTAGGAAGGCAAAGGGACATCTGGTAAGTGGCATGCTTTCAAAAATGTTAACCAGGGTTCAGGGTAAACACATTCCTCTTAGAGTGAAGGACAAGGCTGGCAGAAGTAGGGGACCCTGGATGACTCGGGATATTGAGGGCCTGGTCAAGAAGAAGAAAAAGGCACATGACATGCATAGGCAGCTGGGATCAAGTGAATCCCTTGAAGAGTATAGGGGGTGCCTGAAGATTGGAGAGTGGCAAATGTTGTGCCTTTGTTTAGAAGGGGCTGCAGGGAAAAGCCTGGGAACTACAGGCTAGTTAGCCTCACATCTCTGGTGGGTAAATTGTTGGAAGGTATTTTGAGAGACAGGTTCTACAGGCATTTAGAGACGCAAGGACTGAGTAGGGCCAGTCAGCATGGCTTTGAGAGTGGAAAATCATGTCTCACAAATTTGATTGAGATTTTTGAAGAGGTAACCAAGAAAATAGATGAGGGCAGTGCAGTTGATGTTGTCTACTTGGATTTTAGCAAGGCCTTTGACAAGGTACCGCATGGTCAGTTGTTGCATAAGGTTAAATCTCACCAGGATCCAGGGTGAGGTAGCTAAATGGATACAAAATTGACTTCTTGACAGAAGCCAGAGGATGGCTGTAGAGGGTTGTTTTTCAAACTGGAGGCTTGTGACCAGTGGTGTGCCTCAGGGATCAGTGCTGGGCCCACTGTTATTTGTCTTTTGTATCAATGATTTGGATGGGAATATAGGAAGCATGGTTAGTAAGTTTGCAAATGACACCAAGATTGGTGGCCGAGTGGACAGTGAAGAAAATTATCTCCAATTGCAACAGGATCTTGATCAATTGGGCAAGTGGGCTGACAAATGGCAGATGGGGTTTAATTTAGATAAATGCAAGGTGATGCATTTTGGTAGATTGAACCAGGGACAGGACTTAATGGTAGGGCATTGAACAGAGTTACAGAACAGAGAGATCTAGGGGTATATGTTCATAGCTCCTTGAAAGTGGAGTGGTGAAGAAGGTAAATGGCATGCTTGGTTTCCTCAGTCAGAACATTGAATACAGGATTGAGATGTCTTGTTGAAGTTGTACAAGACATTGGTAAGGCCACACTTGGAATACTGCGTGCAATTCTGGTCACCCTATTATAGAAAGGATATTATTAAGCTAGAAAGAGTGCAGAAAAGATTTACTAGGATGCTACCAGCATTTGATGGATTGAGTTATAAGGCTGGATAGACTGGGAGTTTTTTCTCTGGAGCATAGGAGGCTGAGGGCTGATCTTATAGAGGTCTATAAAATAACAAGGGGCACAGATCAGCCAGATAGTCAATATCTTTTCCCAAAGGTCAGGCAGTCTAAAACTAGAGGGCATAGGTTTAAGGTGAGAGGGGAGAGATATAAAAGTGTCCAGAGGGGCAATTTTTTCACACAAAGGGTGGTGAGTGTCTGGATCAAGCTGCCAGAGGTAGTAGAAGAAACAGATACAATTTTGTCTTTTTAAAAGCATTTAGATAGTTACATAGATATGATGGGTATAGAGGGATATGGGCCAAATGTGGGCAATTGGGGTTAGCTTAGGGGTTTTAAAAAAAGGGTGGCATAGACAAGTTGGGCTGAAGGGCCTGTTTCCAAGCTATAAACCTCTCTGACCCTATGACAACTGCTGTCTCTCAGCGCCAGGGGTCCTGATTTGATTCCAGCCTTGGGTGACCAGTCCTGCGAAGTTTGCACATTTTCCCCATGTCTGTGTGGGTTTCCTCCGAATGCTCCAGTTCCCTCCCACAGTCCGAAGATGTGCAGGTTAGGTGCACTGGCCATGCTGAAGTGCCCCTTGGTGTCCAAAGATGTATAGGTTAGGGGGATTAACGGGATAAATGTGTGGGGTTACAGAATGGGGTAGGGGTTAGGCATGGATGAAATGCTCTGTTGGAGAGACAATCTAGACTCAATGGGTCGAATGGCCTCCTTCTACACTGTAGTGATTCTATGATCTTCCAAGATTTTGCCTATTCACTTAACCTGTCAATATCTCACTGTAGACTGTGCCATCCTCACCACATGCCTTCCCACCTATTTTTGTGTCATCCGCAAACTTGGCAATAGTATATTCATTTTCCTTGTCCAAGTCATTAATAATATATTGTAAATAAATGTGGCCCTAGCGCTGATCCCTGCAGCACTCCATGAGTTACTGGTTACCATCCTGAAAGTGCTGCTCTTATCCCAACTTTCTGTCTCTATTAGTTTGCCAATCATTTACTCATATTAGTATACTATCCCCAACACCATGGGCTCTTACCATATTAAGTAGTCTTTTGTGTAGCACCTTATCAAACACTTTTTAGAAATCCAAGTACATTAGAGGATAGGTATCCTATTCATTACCACTTCAAAGAATTTGAATACATTTGTCAGGCATGATTTCCCTGTCATGAAGCCACACTGAGCCTGCTTGATTATATTTGCAGTTCTAAACACTCTGCTATGACATTCTTTATGATGGGCCCTAACATTTTCCCCAAAGACAAAAGTTAAGCTAATTGGCTTATTGTTACCTGGTTTTTTGTCTCCCTCCTTTTTGAATAAGGGTGATACGTTAATAGCTTTCCAATCCTCTGGGCTTTCAGAACATAAGGATTTTTGGGCGATTACTACCAATGCATCCACCATCTCTGTAGCTAATTCCTTTAATACCCTGGGATGCAACCCATCAGGTCAAGGGGATATATTTAAAGTTCTTGCTGTCCATTTTTGTATTACTTGCAAGTTTGCCCTCCTTTATCTTCTTCCTCTATTTTTCATCTTTTTTGTTGCTTTTTTAAAACTCTCTCAATTCTCTGGATTACCACTAATCTTTGCCACATTATATGCGTTTCTTTCAGTTTGATATAATCCTTAACTTCCTTGGTTAACCATGGTTGATTTATTCCATTCATAGAACCCTTCTTTCTCAGCAGGATATATATTTGTTGAGTCATAAACTATTTTCATAAATGTCAGGCACCGCTGATCAAGCAGTTTTCCTGTTAAACTCCTTTCCCAGTCCACTCCACCCAACTCTGCCTTCATTCTTTTTATAATTACCGTTGCTTAAGTGTAATACAGTTGTCTTTGACCCAAATTTCTCACTCTCAAACTGAATGCTAAAAAATTGTACTATGTTGTGGTCACTGTTTCCTAGGGTAAAAGGATCTTTTACTCGAAGTTTGGCTATTAAACTTGCCATATTACCAGATCCAAAATAGCCTAATCCCTGGTTGCATCTACAACATATTGTAATGCTGCAAGACCCTTTTGCTTTGTAAGCTTATATATCCCCTCTCCACAACCATCCACCCACTCCTCTCTCCCCCCCCCCCCCCCCAATCACTTCTATTTAGTTTTAAACCCTTTCTACTTCCCCAGTTACGTGTTTTGCAAGAACACTGACACCAACATGGTTCAGATTTAGGCCGTTCGAATGATACAGCCCCCACTACCCCCAGTACTGATGTCAGTGCCCCACAAACTGAAACTCACTTCTCCTGTACCAGTCTTTGAGCCACGTATATGTATCCTATGCCAATCTGCATGTGGCTCAGATAATAATCCAAAGATTATTAAGACTTGGAGTCTCTGTTGCTTAAATTAGTGTCTAGCTCCTCAAATTCTCCCTGCAGAACCTGTTCCCTTGTTCTACCTATGACGTTGGTACCTACATGAACCACGACAACAGGATCCTCCATACTCCCACTGCAAAATCCTCTCCAGAGCAAATGTCCCAAATCCTGGCATTAGGCAAGTAATACTGCCATTTTGAAATTCAAATTCAATGAAGACCTGAAATTAAAAGTCTGATGGTGACCATGAAACCATTATTGATTGCTGTAATTCATTTGCTTCATTAATGCCCTTTTGGGAAGGAAATCTGCTGTCCTTACCTGACCCAGCCTACATATGATTCAAGACTCTTAAATGCCCTCTGAAGTAGCCACTGAGAAAGCTCAGCAAGCCACTCAATTCAAAGACCATCAGGGGCGGGCAATCCAGGATGGGGAATGAATACTGACCAGCAGCAACACCCACATCCCATAGATAAATAAAAACCCAACTGCCCAATTCCTTGCTCTTCTCAGAGAGATAAAATGATTGCAGCACAGAAGGTGGCTATTCTGGCCATCATATCCATGCCTGTTTGGTACATGAGCAATTCAGCTAGTCCCATTCCCCCACCGTTTCCCTTATAATTTCTCTCGTCAGGCACTTATCCAATTCATAACTGAATCTTCCTCAACCACATTTCCTGATAGCACATTCGAGATCCTTCCACCCACTACTACTACTGCCTCAAGCATCAGGGATCTGGGTTCAATTCCCGGCCTGGGTCACTGTCTGTGCAGAATCGGCAAGTTCTGCCCATGTTTGTGCAGGTTTCCTCCCACTGTCCAAAAAATGTGCTGGTTAGTTGCATTGGCCATATAAATTCTACCTCAGTGTATCCAAACAGACACCGGAGTATGGTGACTAAGAGATTTTCACAGTAACTTTGTTGCAGTATTAATGTAAGCTTACTTGTGACAATAATAAAATAAACTTCATAAAACACTGCGTGAACTGTTTTTCCTCACTCTGGTCAAAAAAAACAAAGACAAAGACAATCGTCTTAGTGTCCTTTGGATTAGCCATGGTAAATGTGAGAGGTTAAAGTATATTTATTCGTCACAGGGCTTACATTAACTCTGCAATGAAGTTACCACAAAATTCTGGCACCTGTTCAGGTCAATGCACCTAATCAGCACATCTTTCAGAATGTGGGAGGTAACTGGAACACCTGGAGGAAACCCACACAGACACAGGGAGAACGTGCAAACTCCCCATAGACAGTTACCCAAGCTGGGAATCAAACCTGGATCCCTGGTGCTGTGAGGCAGCAGTGCTAAGGTTATAGGGATGGGGCAGGGAAGAGGGCCTAGGTAAGATATCTTTCAGTGAGTCAGTGCAGACTCAATGTGCTGAATGACCCCTTCTGCACTGCAGAGATTCTTTGATCTAATTTGACATGCAGTTACACTGTACCCCAGGTGGGACAATACAACATATGGCTCTGTAGAACTGAAGCATAACTTCGTCAGATAAAGGGCAATATCTCAGCAGTCTTTCTGCTTACTTTGTGTCTTTTAATAATTTGTGTGCTAAAACTCTTGCTCCTGCACAGTTACTGGCTTCTCGCCGTAAGAAAATACTCAAATTTGTCTCTCTCAGGTCCCAAGAGAGAATGACTTCATATTTTCTTTCATTGAAAAAGAAAAAAAGACTTGTATCTATATGCCATTTTTCATAATCATCTTGTCTCAAAGCACTTTACAATGAAGTTCTTTTTGAAGTGTAGTCATTATTATGTTGAAAATACAGCAGTTAATGTGCACACAGCAAACTCCCACAAACAGAAGTGTGACATTGTCCAGATAATTAGTTTTCTTTTGTGTAATGTTGAACTTCATTTCTTTGCCTACTGACAAGTGTGTTCCTTTGGACCAACCTCTTTCATTTGCACACCTTCCTTTGGCCCTATCTGAACTGCATGAAATATTAGAGAATTGAACATCCAAGTCATTGATCTATATGATGTAAAGCTGAGATCCCAAGTACGGGCCCCTGGGGAACATAACTTGTCACAACCTGACAATCTGAGTAAGTTTTCTTTACTCATTCTCTTACCTCCTGATAAAGTTGTAATACGTGTCGCAAAGTTGCCGCAAATTTCATTTTTTTTATTCATTCACGGGATGTAGGTGTCAATGGCTGGAGGGCATTTAAGAATCAACCAAATTGCTGTGGATTTGGAGTCACATGTAGGCCAGACCAGGTGAGGATGGCAAATTTCCTTCCCTAAAGGACATCAGTGAGTCAGATAGGCTTTCCCAACAATCGACAAAGGTTTCATGGTCATCAGTAAATTCTTGATTCCAGATTTTTATTGAATTCACCATCTGCCCTGGTAGGATTTGAACCCAGGTCCCTTCAGCGTCACCCTGGGTCTCTTTGCTAGTCCAGTGACAATACCACTGTCATCAACATCCCTCCCCCCGACCCCACCCCCATTCCCTTTCCACTGTTGCCATAGTCTCTTCTTCAGAAACCTTATCAATGCCTTCTGGAAGCTCAAGTAGATAATATCCATAGACAAATCCTGATCCATCATGTTACTGATCCGTCCAAAAATTTCAACTAGATTTTAGATCAGATTTACTTGTTACACAACTACCATTTCCTCACAGTTAACTGAATTAAGCCTCTGTTTGAAGTTAATGAGCCCACGCCCCATTTTGCTACTTTCTAATATCTTTATAAAAATCTTCCCTTTCAGATTCACCAGTCCAAGTTTTTTTTAAATACTGCCCTTTTGCACTGCTTATTGTTTCCTTTGTATCCCTTTTTACAGCTTGGCCAATTGACTGGATTTCAACATTTCTCTGCATTTGTCTAAGCCTTTTAAGCTTGATACTATCTCTTACTTAATTTATTGACAACAGTTGCTTAGCTGCAGAAGTTGAATTTTTGCCTTTTAAGGGTATGATCATACCAAACATTTATTTGAATACCTCCCACTATTTGTCCGCAGGTTTACCCACTAACAGTTCAGCACAGTTTACTGCTGTCAATTTAAGTCTCCATCCTTTTGTGATTTTCTTCACTCAACTGAAAAACCTGTATCCCCCTTTCAAACTCAAACAAATTAAATTTAAATATTAATGTCACAGTAGGCTTACATTTACACTGCAATGAAATTACTGTGAAAATCCCCTAGTCGCCACATTCTGGAGCCTGTTCAGGTACACTGAGGGAGAATTTATCATGGCCAATACACCTAACCAGCATGTCTTTTGGGTTCAATTATATAATGGTATATTGTTCATTGGATGCTTGTTAACTAGTTCTGGCTCCTTACTCATTGCCAATCTAGTATGGCATGTTTCATTTTCGATTCCAAACCATGTCCTGAATGCATTCAAGAAATTTGCTGCCTTTGTGACTTCTGCTTCTCCCAGTCTGCGTGAAAATTAAATTCACCCATTATAACCACAACATTGCTTTTGCTACACTTTCCTTGAACTCAATAACATTGCATCACTAAATCACTCACTGTAGACAATTCCCACTGGAGTCCTGTGTCTTTTGCTGTGTCTTCATTCTGCCCATTGTCTCTGCTGCCTTGCTCAAGTCTTTGTTTTCCTACTGTAATTTTGCCTTCTATTAATATTGTTACTCCACCTCCTTTCCCAACATCCCTGTCCTTCTTAAAGATTGTGTGGTCTGGAATATTTGGCACCAAGTGATGCCCAGATAGTGTCGGGTCTCTAATAGCATACATCATTTAAGCCAATTGGTGACAAAAATAAATGCCACCCTATGGAACCCTACAGTGCAGAAACAGGCCCTTCGGCCCATCGAGTCTGCACCGACCACAATCTCACCTAGGCCCTATCCCCATACATTTACCCGCTAATCCCTCTAACCTACATATCCCAGGACACTAAGAGACAATTTTTTAGCGTAGCCAATCAACCTAACCCACACATCTTTGGACTGTGGGAGGAAACCGGAGCACCTGGAGAAAACCCACGCAGACACAAGGAGAATGTACAAACTCCACACAGACAGTGGCCTGAGCCGGGAATTGAACCCAGGACCCTGGAGCTGTGAAGCAGCAGTGCTAACCACTGTGCCGCAGTGGCAATCTCGACATACCACATTCTGAATCTGCATTAATTGAACTTAGCAACTCGAGTAGAATTCAGCTATAATAATACTATGTATGCCCAAGTAGATGGTGTTGCAATGGGTTCCTGTCGAGACCCACCTCTCACTAATATTTTCACCTGTTTCCATGAGAAACACATTGTTGATGGACTGTCCCCTAACTTTCTACCCTTACATGTTTCCAATAAGTAGATGACATGTTTGCTATATTTGAACCTGCAGCCGCATATAAGAATTTCCTTACAGATATCAATGTGCTCCATCCAGTGCTCAAATCCATCTTTGAAATTAAACAGTCCAACCAGCTACCTTTCCTCGACATACTTGTTGGGAAATCCACTCATGGTTCTTCAGTCTATCGGAAGCCAACCTTCATTGGTTAATATACGTGTTGGAATTCTTACAGCTCCACACGCTTCAAGATTTGCCTCATTGGCAATCTTGTAAATAGGGCCCAATCCACTTTGATTAGCTCTATCCCACCTCAACCCCTTTGTTTTCCTTTTATTTATTTTTAACCGTTCTCTACCTTTTATTTCTTTATTGTCTTTTTTTTCTTTTCCCCCCATACTCTTTCTCCCATTTTATCCCCCTTTTTCTCAATTTAAACTCTCTCCCACCCATCTCTCCCTTCATCTTCATCTGTTGCAGTTTATCCTCCGATTTCAGCTTCTATTATCTCTATGGACTGCCATTTGCAGCCTTTTCATTTAGTTTTGTGGCTATGACTCATTTCACATTCCCTCACCCTACAGCATAAATATCTCCCACTTTCTATGCCTCTTAACTTTGACAAAGGCTCATCTGAACTCGAAACATCAGCTCTTTTCTCTCCTTACAGATGCTGCCAGACCTGTTGAGATTTTCCAGCATTTTCTTTTTTGGTTTCACTTGCTCACTATGTAAGCTGAATGTCAAAATAGGGTACAAAGCTATACTGTGGGATAATGGCTACCGCAAATAATAGACTTTTGCTCACTGTATATCACACATACTTATGAATAGGCATTAAGGCCAATATTTTCAGACTTGAAAAGTGCTCAGTCTACCTACACTTACCCTGGAAGGGTAAAGTCTTTCAAAAATTTGAGCAACAGGTGAAGCTAGCCATTTCGCACTGCTATTATGTTGTTGCAACGTGAGTGGCAATTTTCACCAACAGCGTGCTACCATTAAGCCAAAAAGACATTCTGCCTACCATGCAAATAAACAACATGATATATAACTTTCAGCACCGATGCAATGTAGATGTGTCTGCCATACATCCCAATGACTAGTGGATCATATCAAACAGTGTGCCTCTTCAGTGGTTTATGAGCTGAGTACTGATTGCATTCAACTAATCCAGCCTTGCAAAACTTAGAACATAATGTTTAATGTTGGATGTGATTTAGCAATCGGGCAGCATTTGCTGAACAATCCCAAGTAATTACACTAATAACTAATTTAAGTTGGGATTGCATTGTAACTTGTGAGAAACTACATATATTAGGAACATAGGACTTAGAACAGGAGTAAGCCATTCAGCCTTTTGAGTTGAATTCAATAAGATCACAGCTGATCTGATTGAGGTCTCAATTTCACTCTCCTGTCTGCCCTCCACTGTATTGTCCATCAAAGATCTGCCTAACTCTGCCTTGAAGAAATTCAATGGCCCAGCATCCACTGCTTTCTGGGTAAGAGAATTACACGCATGAATAACCCATATGTTCACTGAAGGCAAAAGTAATATGTCTATATATCTGTACTTTTTTTGAATAAACAAAAGCATGGGGGAACAAAAGCTCCTTGGTGCAATTTCCATGGCAATGACCCAGCCAATCAGAACGAACCTGCCAATTAATCAGTGCCCCTTTTCCATGCGGTATAAATAGTTGTTCTTTTTAAAATATGGCACTCTTGCATCTATCCTGATGAGTGCAAAATTAAAAACTTTGACAACATATCTTATTTTGCAGCAATTCCCTAGTTCAGTTCTACCAAGTGTATATTCTTCCTCCTCTCTGCCTCTACTAAGTTTCTCCTACTCTGCTCAGTTAGTTACACACTCCTCCATCTCTGCATTCTGGAGTAAACATTTGAGACATTCTGATCTATGCCTTATGTCATTGTTTCTAACTCATATTCCAGCTCAATCAGCTAAGGCAGAATCAAAATATTTCCCAATAGGGGCAGCACGTTGGCACAGTGATTAGCCATCCTTAGTTTCAAACTTGTCCCATTACCACCACCCTATGTGTTCCGCTATTGGCCCGAGTATAACTTAAGTCACTCCAGCCTTCCACCCCACCTCAGACCTTGCCTTTCCTCCCACCCTTTCCTGTCTCTCTGTTTGCAATGACAATTTTCCAGGTCTGACGCAAGATCTGAAATGTTGAGACTCTCTTGCATAGATGCTTCCTGACTTGATGAGTATTTCCAGAAATTTACTTATATGACTATGTTTCCCCAACCTTTCCTTGAAACTGAAAAATATCGGGTTTGTAAATCTCCATGGATGTGATAAAAGATTTTCAAAACAAGACAATATTTTAACTCCATACTAACCAAATAGAGGTTTCATATTAACAATTTTCTTCTGTACTCAAAAGAAATCTATGAACCCATATGCAATTACATAAATAAAAAGTATGAAATGTTCTCCTCTTGTTTGCAATGAAACCACAAATCTCTCTGCTTTTCAATTCTAACTTTTGCTGTTAAAATGTAACCTTTCTCCTTTCAGCTTCCAAAAAGTATAACTCATCTTGCCTTACACCAGCTTTCATTTGACATTAATCTGCCCACTCCATTCATCCACATATTCCTGAAGTCACTGACAGTCTTCTTGGCAACAAGCCACCTTTTTTCCCCCAAATACTCATCATCTACACCCTGTCTTTACCAAATAATTTCTCACTGAAATTTTTTTTCCCTCCACAGAAATTTTAAATAGAATGTCACTTCAATTCAAAGCAAAAGGTTCTCCCAGTTCACAGAACTGCACTATTATTAAGCACATTGAATAAGACATGTCGACATTAGTCACTCTATAGCACAAGAACGTGAACAAGGGCTATACAACTGATAACTTAGCAGTCATGTAGGATTATAGCAGAGTCCAGTATAGTTTTAGAGGTGCAATTCTGCCAGTGGATGCTTAAAAGACAAAGGAAATATCTATCTGAGCTGTAACAACAGTCAAAATAAACTAGGAAGCTACTTTTCCAAATTAAACAAACAAAACTGTTACAATTAAATAAAGTTTCTAAGGTAGCTGGCCCTTGACTTACCTTGTGGTGAATGGCCATTTCCCACCATCACTTAAATCATATAAAATCCATAATTATATCACAAACTAATGAGAGAGCAATTAAAAATGCCATTTTTATAAGTTCACCTTATTTTGTTTAAACCACGACACTGCAAGTACAACACAACCAGTTTTACCAAATAGGAGTGTATTGGGTTTCCAAATGAAATACAAGGTTGGCAGTTAAGCATAGTCTCTGCAAGTGAGTCACAACTCAATTGCTCTTTTAGACCATAAAAGGAATGTTAAATACAAAGGCATAATTTACCGCAAGCATCTCAACGACCATAACTACATCACTCACTCCAGGCAAATAACCAACATGCTACAAGATCCTCTTCATCACAACGTGGGAAATGACACGGACAGCTTAATCCAATGAAAATAAGGATGTACGTTTCACCACAGAGAAAAAAAAATCAAACAGTTTCAGCATCAAGTATATTTTTTATTTAAAAATCAATTAAGAAGTGTGGTTAGCAAGTCCAGATTAATAGCTATCTGTAACTGAACAATTCCAACAGTAAAAGGAATTTTAATTTTTTGATTTATTAAATGGAAAAAGACAGAAAATAGCTGGGAATAAGCTTTAAATAATACTGGAATTTAGTCAGTTTAATAAACATGTTAAAGCATTTAATTGAAAAATTTGATAGATAATATTTATAAAATGCTTGCAAATACTAGGATAACATGTATGCAAGTCAGATTCTTAGATTTTCTTCGATGTGTGCTGCTCACATCAGGATGAAAGCAAAATGAACACAAACCACACATTCAGGCAGGAGCCATACCAAGCTGTGATACAACCAGAAAGAATGCTTTCTATGGTGTATCTGTAGAAGTTGTTGACAGCCATAGCAGACATGCCAAATATCCTTAGTTTTGAGAAAGTAAGGGTGATGGTGGGCTTTCTTAACTATAGCACAGCATGGAGGGACCAGGACAGGTTGTTGGTGATCTGGACACTTAAAAACTTGAAGCTCTTGACCATTTCTACTTTGTTCCCATTGATGTAGACAGGGGCATGTTCTCCACTATGCTTCCTGAAGTCAATGACTCTCTCCTTCGTTTTGGTGGCACCACTTTGGTGGTGGAGAGATTGATTGTCGTCATTGCACCAGTTCACCAGATTCTCCATCTCATTCCTGTACTCTGTCTTGTCACACCATTATTCCTGAGAAACTCATCTGTAAACTCCATGGCCTTGGCTCAGCTCCTCCCTCTGCGACTGGATCCTGAACTTCCTAACCCACAGATCGTAATCAGTAAGCATAGGCAACAACACCCCCTCCATGATCATCCTCAACACCAGTGCCCCACAAGGCTGTGTCATCAGCCCTTTATTAAACTCCTTATTCACCTAATGACTGCATGGCCAAATTCCCCTCCAACTCGATTTTCAGGTTTGCTGGTGACACCACCATAGTGGGTCAGATCTCAATCAATGACAAGACAAGAGTACAGGAATGAGATCCACGGTTTCAGTTTTTGCTTGTAAGCCTGGAGCAGGAGCACAGCCTTGTTGTCTGATTTGCCAAAGTGTCGTTGGGCAATAGAGTGGTAGGCATGTTTGATATTTGTGTGGCAGTGGTCTAGGATGTTTCCTTTGGGGGAACAGGAGACATTTGGTGGTATCTTGGTAGGACGCTCTTAAGCTTGTCCTATCGAAGTCCCCGGCCATGATGAACAAGGCCTCGGATGTTTTGTCTCAAGGCTATTTGAAGTAGTGTATATTTCGTTCAGTGTGGTGTTCACGCCTGCGTGGGATGGGAGGTAAACTACTGTTTGGATAAGAAAGGTGAATTCCTGCAGGAGGAATAGGGGCCACATTTTAGCATCAGGTATTCTAGGTACAGGGAGCAAAAACAGGAGATATGGGAATGTAGTGGGTCAAGAAGGTATTTTTCCTACCCCAAAGCCCTGAGTAGTCAAATTCCTCACGTATAATACTCGCACCCTACTCCATATATTTATCACTCTTTGCATAAAATAATTAAAGCTAAATTGATTGTGAACCTACCCTCTTTAAAGCTTCAGCCTGTATCACCCGATTCTAAATATCATGGCACATTCAAACACACGACGGCTTCATACAAGAATGGCACCAGGTACAAATCAAGGAAGACTGAAACTTCTAAAATTTCATTCCGAGATGATGAGCAGTGTTGACAGTGGCTCACTCTAGGGTACATACCTGCATCTTCGGCAAGGGAATGACGTATGTCACGAATTGGGAGGAGGTTGAAGGGTTAGAAACATGCAAAATATGTTAAAATACCTACTCCCCTTGCACAGTCATTAAGCAGGAAGATCGAGCAACAAGAAAATTCTCTCATTTTACTAATCGTACAGTTTTTAAAGTTCCTCTCAATCACCCAGAATGGACAGCCAAGCCACTGGACTCATTTGCATTAAAAGATGGCTCCAGCAACAATGCAGCATTCAATCTAGTGGACTATGTAGGAACAGCATCCCTTAAAATTCCTGAAGGGTTGCCTTCAAGATTCCTGGAAAATTGCCTGAGAATGCTGATAAATATAGGCAGTTTGATTCTGAACTGAGCACTGGGAAGTAACTAATTGCCTAAAAAGCCTGTACCTAAGCAAGTCATAAAACCAGGATCCCTGGCTCAAGTCCAGGGAAAAAGTACTTTGCAAGTCATAAACAGGTCATGATGTGGGGTCCTTTGTTAAAATTAAGGGGAGAATCTGTAAAAGTGAAGCCACCATCTCTACAGTACCATGCTTCAATAAGCACTTACTGGAGACAAATAGCTAAACTCTATTTACCTATTCTGATAGGTAGGTCACACAAGTAGAGATTTTCCTTTGTTTTTCATAGATGTCAGCTATTTTTAAAATAACTATTAGTAAGACTTCCATATCTTCCATTCTCCTCTGCAAGAGCTTTTACCCTTGGACAAGACCTTTTCAATGGCAGGATTCCTGTAATAGATCAAGAGCGACTCGACGTGGCTTGAACAGCAAAGGCTTCACTGCCATATAAATATATATGCACAAGATCAGACTAAGTCACAATGCAACTGCTCTACTCAATTCGTTGGCTCCAACCGCGAGTCCCTCCTCCACCTGTGGTCCTGCCAAGGCAATCTATAGGATCCTCGCCAATCACGCGTCCCTCGGGAAACATCCCCCCCCCCTCCCCGGTAAAGGATCATGCTACTACACTCCTCCTCCCTAAAATCCAAAATACGCCTCTGGAGGGATGAGGAACAAGATTAGTAAGGCACACGAAAGGCTCTAGATAAAAAAGGGCAACATGAAAAACTACTGGAAAACTCAAGAAAGGTTTAATCGATCCAGAAACATCTGGGCTCTGATAGAGCACCTCAGTTCGCCAATAGGCTTTTCTAAACTTGTCAGACAGGACAAAAAAGGCAGACTCATTAATCCAGGACCTCGTTGCTTGTCAGCAGCTGCTGGCTCCTCAGTCACCACAAACATTGGATGCTGCTATCCACATTCTCCACTGAAATTCCAATAACCAGACCTGGCATTCACTCACCTGACGAAGGAACAGCATTTCCGAAAGCTTGTGGGTTTACTATCAAATAAACTTGTTGGTCTTTAACCTGGTGTTGTGAAACTTCTTAACCGTGTTTACCCCAGTCCAACGCCGGCAACTCCACATCATCCTCAAACTATCAGCAGGGGTCACCTGTGGATCCTGTGTCCATTAGTGCTCTCTTCCTCAGGTGGTCTACATGTTTCCTAAGCCTGCAGCCTTGCAGCTCCTGTTCAGTTCACAGTTTTACCAGCCACCTATGCAAGTCTGTTGCAAAACCTCTGACCATCGCTGTATCTTCCTGAATCGTGAGTTTTCTTCTGAGAGGTTTGCCTAGCCTTCACATTCTCTGCCAAATTTGGGAATATCATATCTAATCGAGTTCTTAACAGATGTCCCATCGGCTGGCAGGACCCCTGTGGTCACTTTTGGGGTAGTGTTATATGATAATGGAAAACAGGCTATCCCGTAAAGGAAGGGTCTGTTTTATTACTGAAAGCTTAAATATTTGTACTGCCCATTCTGCCAGCCCTTTTGATGTTGGGTGGCAAGGTGCTGACATCACATGGCGAATACCATTGGATTTGAGAATTTTTTGGAACTCTTTTGCTGTGGATGATGTACCCATTGTCCAACACCACCACTTCCAGAATGCCATGGATAGCGAATATCTTCCTTAGCACATCAATGGTGGTCCTAGCTGTTGTGGACTTCATCAATTGCACATCTAACCATTTGGAGTGTATGTGTGTGTTAGTATAAGAAACATATGACCCATAAAGTGGCCCAACAAAATCTTTATGTAGCCTCACTCATGGTTAGTTTGGCCACTCCCATAGATGCAAATTTACCAGTGGTGGTAAAGTTTTGAGCTTTACAACCAGGGCATTAACCAATCTTTCTTTATCAATGTCCAGTCACTACACATAACTCCTGGCTTTGGCCTTCATTCTACTTTGACCTGGATGGGAGTCATTCAATTCTTGCAAGAGCGGCGGCGCAGTAGTTAGCACTGCTGTCTCACAGCTCCGGGGACCCGGGTTCAATTCTGGCCTTGGGTGACTATGTTGTTTGTGAGTTTGCACATTCTCCCAGTGTCTGCATGGGTTTCCTCTGGGTGCTCCAGTTTCCTCCCACAGTCCAATGTGCAGGTTGGGTGATTGGCCATGCTGAATTGTCCATTAGTGTCGCAAAGTGGGTAGATTAGATGGATTAACCATGGTAAATGTGTGCGATCGGGGGAGGGGGAAGTTACAGGGAAAGGGCAGGGGAGAGGCACTGGCTAAGTAACTCCTGAGAGCCGGTGCAGCCCCCATGTGCCAAATGATCGCTTCTACAGTGTAGGGATTCTATGCTCTATGAATCATCTCCCCTGGGGTGGGACTATAACCTTTGTCCTCCCCCCACCCACCCGTCACGTTGGCAGGGTTGTAACAAGTCTACCGCTGCCCTCGCATGACCATTTTCTTTTACTTTCTCTTTCTGCCCACAACTTTGCATGTTTTACTGACACTGGCAAGGTGTCCACCAAATGCAGGGTCAGCACAGTCCTTTGAAGAACCAAAAGGCAACTGGTTAAGTGCACCTGCCTATAATGTATATATCAGGGTGATGCTGAAACATAGCATAGGCAGCTAACAAAAGAGTCCATCTCTGCACTCTTGCAAAGCCATTGTGGCCTGAAACTATTGTAAATTGTCAGCCATAAATAGATGGAACATTTGACCATGTATTTCCCCTCCGTGTCAGACAACATTCTTGAAGCTAAGGCAATGGGCTTTTTTGCACCATCACGCATCCGGTGGAACAAAACAGTTCCTATCCCATACGTGAAACATCGCAGGTTACTGCTTGTTTGGGTCAAAATGCACCGACAAGGTGGGTGACTGCAGAGCTTGTTTAACTTTTGCAAAAGCTTCCTTTTGTTCTCCCCATTTCCATCTTTGTTTTTTCTTTAAACAGTCAAAGTGGGACTAAAATGGTCAAAACAGTTTTTAAAAATCTGCATGGTAGTTTACCATCCTCAGACATGATTTGAGCTCAAATACATCTTTTGGATGTGGAATCTCCTTGATGGTTTTTACCTTTTCTTCCAAAGGGTGAGAAGCCCTTCAAATTGATACTGAATCCCAAATAGGTAACATCTTGTGATTGAAATGTATGTTTCTCCTGTTTCAGCCTAACCCCTGCTTTCTTAAGTTAAGTTTATTTATTGTCATAATTAGGCTTACATTGACACTGCAATGAAGTTATTGTGAAAATCCCCTAGTCACCACACCCTGATATCTGTTCGGGTACACTGAGGGAGAACTTAGCATGGCCAGTGCATCTAACCAGCACGATTTTTGGACTGTGGGAGGAAACCCATGCAGACATGGAGAGAATGTGCAAATGTCACACAGGCAGTGACCCAAGCCAGTAATTGAGCTTGAGTCCTAGCGTTGTGAGGCAGCAGTGTTAATCACTATGCCACCATACCACTCCTTAAACCACCTTAATACTTCTTATAGATCAGGTCGGTGTTCTTCAGGCAAGGTACCTATGATCAGTACATCGACCAGATAAACCACTACACTAGGAGGATGCCTTGCAAGAGACCGTCTGTCATATGCTGGAAAATGGCACAGGCTGATGAGATTCCAAAAGGCAACCTTGTATACTGGTACCAACCCTAGTGCATGTTGATTGTTACCAGCTTTTGAGTCCTCATCCAACAGAGCGGCTCAGTGACAAACACTGCTGCCTCACAGTGCCAGAGACTCAGGTTCAATTCTAGCCTTGAGTGATTGTATGCAATTTGCATGTTCTCCCCATGGGTTTCCTCCAACTGGATGTGCAGGTTAGATGAATTGGCCAAGCTAAATTTAAGCGTTGCTTCCTGATTGAGATAGACTTTAGCTTCAGCTCCCCTTTATACATCCTAATTTGTCTCTGAAAACTTCAGTGTATTTATACAGAAGCTCCTGAAAACCTCCATCCCTTGGGCTTAATACTTCCAGCCAGATTAGCCATATTTACTTAACCAATCACTGCCCATTAAACAAGGTCTGTGACCCTTGATTACCAAGACCAGCAGCTTTGAGGTCTGGTTCTGATGTGGCACAATTACTATTGCTGCATCTAGAGCCTGCAGTGTATCTCCAAGTATCTGTGGACAAAATGGCACCTACTCACATCATGTTAATGGTTGAAGTCCTTTTTGAAGATAGCAAAATGTCTGTCCCCCACGACAGTGGCCATCACCCCTATGTGCACTTCCATTTTGAGTGCTTTGCCATTCACCAGCAAAGTACCTCTAATGCAGGCTTAGCTGGACTTGTTTAGCACGAACGGCTTGGATCCCTTGCCAGGCTCCACTTCCAAATTGTTTCAGGGAGTTAAACTAACAGTTGCTGCCTTTTTTGTTACACTGACTGTACTGGTTACTTTGCTCTACACCATATTTTTACGTGACATTTCTTGTTACACTTGAAGCACAGGTAATTTCTGTATCAATAAATTTCCTGGGAGTGTTCACCAGCACATTCAAAACGTACTTGAGCCCTCAGTGCTGCACCTCTTCTAACGGACACTATTGCTCTTGCACCTGGGCTATTTTGCACCACAGCCATTTCCCGCCACAAATGACTTACCTCGTTCGGCACGTTTGCAAACCTTGCGACTCTGTTGCGCCCTGCTCCACGCTGCCTCCCCTGCTTATAGACTGGCGTATGAAATTTATAACTCAGCATAATGATTGAGGGGCAGGAGTTAAAATGATTTTTCACCAGTTCCACAATCTGGCCAAAAGACCACGGTTGGAATTTTACCAGCACGCCCACTCGAGGCACATAAGGTCGCCCCCAAGGCCAATGGAGAATGCAGTTTTGCAAACGTCACCTGCCTCAATTTCAGGGCAGGCGTGTCAGTAAAATTAGGGCCTGTGCATCTGGCAATGTTAATGTTGTCACTAAAGTCTGTGGGCCACAGACTGTAAGCAAAATAATTTTTTACTTTTCTTCAGTTGTTATATCAATTGCGACAGATGTACATTTCTATATTGTCCCCAGTTGTTTACATCAGGATCAAATGGCTTGATTGTTCTGATTACAGGCACTGCTAAGTGAGTATACCTTACTTCTTCTTACTCTCAATGCTTAACTCTCCTCCCCCTCTAGCTGGCATTGCGATCTCCCATGACTTCAGTGTTTTGCCTCATTGCCAATGTAATAGATCAAAGGTGACTTAATGTGACTTGAATCAACAAAGGCTTTATTGCCAGGTACACACACACACACACACACACACACACACCAGACTACATTACAATGCAACTGCTCTACTTGTCTCTCTCGTTCCAACTGCGAGACCTCCTTGATCCGTGGTATGTGCCCTCCTGCCAGTTGGCTCAGCTTCCTGCCTGGGGCAATCCATAGAGTCCTCGTTGATCATGTGGCCCTTTGGAACCCCCACGCCGCCATTTAAGGACCACGCTGCTACAATTTCCCACCCCAACATTCTCAGAACCCAGTAGAGAATGGACCCCTCACCGACACTACATGTCCACAGCCATTTAATGTTCCAAGGAACACTGATCAAAGGAAGATGGTGCGTCTGCCATCAGTTGGGAGAAACTGGCCAATCTAATTGGCCAGCACTGAAACTACAACAACCTATTGAGGGAGGTACACTGCCCCCTGTCCCCCCCCTCCTCCTGCAACAGCCTCAAAATTGAAACTGGGCAGGATATGGCTTTGTGTGATTATTAATGACCCACTTGAGTCTTAATTGAGACAAGGCAGGCAGGCCAACTAAGGCCTCAGCCCTCTCACCGTAAGACTGTGGACAGGTGGGGGCAAACAGAAGGGTGAAGGAAAAACCATCTGAGAATTTTACTGGCCCCCCCCACTAGCAATCCCAGGGGTAAACCATAGAACTCTGCCATTGGTGGGTGTCCACTACAGACAAGCATTAAGGACTGAGAATCAGAGGTTATAAGATAAACGGCAGCCACACAAACCAGTTAACTAGGAAGATAGCATCAGTTCATCTTAAGTAGTGCAACTTTGTGAAAGGGGAGAGAGACACACAATTTCAGATATCGGATAATATGCAAAGGTGGGCTCAGTTAGAGCAGAAAACCCAGGTGAAACTAATAACTTCACCACCAAGGGATCTGTTGAGTCAACACTCCAGAAGCTAAATTCTGCATCGCATAGATGAGGACTAAACCAAAGACAATGCTCGAGAATCTGAGCAGTGCAAGTTCTGACTGTTGTTAGCCTCACATGTAGATTCATGCCTTTCAATAGGCCAAGGTTGATTTGCTGTGATTTATTGAATTGCCCATAATCTTAACTACTCATTTTGTTAAATAATCCTATCCGTTGTTTGCTCATGAACTGTGTGATGAAACTTGTAGTTGGTTCAAACTTCTGAGGTTGAGAACATCGATTCTTGAGCTTCTCACGCATGTGCTGGCCTGGAACAGGTTACATACTCAGTTTGGTTATTTTTCATTCTTTAGGTCAAGCACTGACCTCATGGATCTGCACCGGAGAGAGAAAGAATAATGGCACAAAAACCAAGGTCATCTGGGTGGGGTGTTGAGAAACCCATGAATCAATTTTGGTCACATCTATTGTGTAGCGTGATGTGTCTGACCACAGTTTGGCTGTTAATTCACGTTTACCTCATACTTACCCTGAATGTTAAGATATAAGCTAGATATTGTAAATTGCTCTATATTCCTGACATTGTACAGTAAAGTTGTACTTCTGTACAAAACTCATGGAACCTTAAGCTTTATTCACTGAGTAAGTATCTTGAATCTCAAACTTTATTTACTTCAGGAAAAACATTATTAGTCCCTATCTAGATCTCCCCTTACGACATATGGTCTGACCAAAGGTCATAATAGATATATTATATACATACACATCACAGATATATATAAATCCTCTCCGTTGTTTTGTGTCTGCCTCCCCAAATTTTGTTAATTGAAATTTACTGCACAAGTTTTGCATCTTTTTCCTTAATTTGGCAAGAGTTAGTTTCTCCAGTAGCTTGAGGGGACCCGAGAAAGGATTAATAAATTAAATTAATTTCTATCCAAACAGGTGGTTCAGACAGCACATCAGGCAGTCAGCCCCAGTCACAAAAGCTGCATCGATGGCCCATCGCTCCCACACATGCCTCCCCACACATAAAAGTCACTGCACTCCTTTGGTAATGTTCCAGACGCAAGGATCTACACTTTAGCCAGCCAGGATCTTTGGACTAATCTGGAATCAAACCACATTCTCGACTGACGAGCTGCATCTGGGGACTTCTGTAATGAAATGAATCCAGCTGCTGCTGGTCGTCTGGGAGCCGTCTGTGCAGGATTCTGTAGCTTTGTGAGTTATAATAATGCAAGAGTAAATTACTCTGAAATTGAAAGTATTTGAAATGATCTCATACTTCAGCTAAAACCATGAACAATGCTGAGTCCGGCAGCAAGAAGCAAACCAGAACAAGGGGAGAATTTGGATTTATGGAACTCAGGTGATGGTATGGTGTACTCTGTGCTTACAAATATTATCCAACAATGCAATAAAACCTATCCACTGTAAGATATTTGGCATTTAAAGACAAATCTAAAGACTTCTTTGAAGGAAAATAATATTCTTATCAGAAAATGCAAACAACAAATATGCCATCCATTCTAGAATCATTGTTCTAAACAGCATTCCCAATTGCTAAAAGCAAGAATCTCCATGCTATTCAAGAACAGATGATTCTCCCAGCAGCTGTAGAAATGTGTAAGTTAATGGGGAGTGAATAGAAGTATGCCGGTTTAAGCCAGATGACTTTCCAATAATACAATTAATACACCACAACTCTTATTTACCAGTTTCTACGTTTGGCGGGGGTGGGGGGAGGGGGGTCCATGATTGAAGAATACCCTAAATATTACAGAGGTTAAATACCCTCCCGCACCACAAAAGTATTGGGGCTCTCCCACCCCACCAAGCCATCCTGGCAGTATTGCTGATGTGTTGAAGACCGCCTGCACCACTTTCCAAAGGCCTTGGTGCCCCCCCACCCCACTACATATATCATGAATGCTCCGCCCGTGCCGCGCCCCCCCCACCACCAGTTGGGCACTTCAGAGGGCCAGCCCTGGAATGGCTCCCTGGTAAAAGTTGACAGTGCCATCCTGAACCAGAGGCAGTGTCCAGACATTCCCCTTTCCCCCAGGAGCCAAACTTACCTTGACTACCCACCCAGTAGGATACCCTCAGGTGCTTCACGTTCCTAAATGCCTGTTGTGAACCTTGTCAACGAGATATGAATATTTTTAGGGGAGGGGTGGGTCCTTTAACATATTTAAATTTAGGCAGGAATCAGCCCGGGGAGAGGGGGGGGTGCGGAATGGTGGTGGAGAATCAGGAACGCAATCCCACTGGCGAGAATCTCGTTTCCTGATCTTTGCAGTATTTAGCACCCACTTTGCGTTAATTGCTGATGGTAAGCGTGGGTGTAGGATCACTTCAGAAATTATAAATCATCTTGGTAGGTTAATGGTGAATGTTTTGTTTAACTCCACTATAAAATAAAGTTTGTTTTGCTTAAACTTAAATCATGTGGCTAACTCTAATGATTAAAACGTGATACGAATTTATTAAGTGTTAACGTGTTATCTCTCATAGTCCAAAGATGTGTGGGTTAGGTGGATTGGCCGTGGTAAATTGCCCCTTAGTGTCAGGGGGACTAGCTAGGGTAAATGCCAGATCATAACAGTTGAGTGAGAGGGGAAGAAACAGATTCATGGCTCAAATAGTTGGCAATGTATTTCAATGCTTATTTGTAAGTATAAACACACTCTGGGTTCAGGATCCATTTTCAAGGATTGCTATGTCAGCTTGTTGGCTAAGTGGCAGAACAAAAAGGAGGAGCTGGTAAACTTTCCTCTCATCAATCACTGGGAATTACATTTCAGGAACAAACACTTTCCCAGTTTTGGCTATTTGTTTCTTGGAACACTCAGAATGGTCAAAAGGGAACAACAAATGTCTTGCTGCCTTTGCCAACATTTATAACCTTTTTTCTGCTATGGTAGTGGAGATGACAAGTACAGGTCATGCCTGGGAGTGGAGGTTTTAAGTGTAAAACATCACACAAAGCATAGACAAACTTCAAGAGAAGCAGACACACCCAACTCAATGATAAAGAATGATTAAGAAACTCTGTACATGGACAATCTGTACATTGCGCATTACATTCTATTATAATTTAGATTCAATGCATTTCATAGAATCCTACAGTGCAGAAGGAGGCCGTTTGGCCCATCAAATCTGTGCCGACCACAATCACAGGCCCTATCTCCATAACCCCATGCATTTACCCTAGCTAGTCCCCCTTACACTAAGGGGCAATTTAGCATGGCCAATTCACCTAACACACATATCTTTCAGACCTTGGGAGGAAACTGGAGCACCCAGAGGAAACTCTTGCAGATACGGGGAGAACATGCAAACTCCGCACAGTGACCCAAGTCACAAATCGAACCCAGGTCCCTGGTGCTGTGAGGCAGCAATGCTAACCTCTGTGCTACCGTGTCGCCCTTTGTAAATGGCCCTTCAACAAAAGGTTCAAGAACCACAGCGCCGGCAGGTAAAATTCCAGCATGTTCCTTGATAAAGAGTAAAAGGGAAGATTTAAGGATTTACCTATGTGTTTTGAGTGGAAACACAGTAAAAAGTCTGACAGCACCAGGTTTTAGTCCAACCTATTTATTTGATAATATACTCGCAAGCTTTCGGGTTAGGTGACGAAGGGGCTAACCCGAAAGCTTGCGAGTATATTATCAAATAAATAGGTTGGACTAAAACCTGGTGTTGTCAGACTTTTTACTGTGTTTACGCCAGTCCAACGCCGGCATACCCACATTTTGAGTGGAAACCATGGTCCAGTCTTTCTCTTCAAATTATACATTTGGAGCCCTGCTGTTAGGCTCAAGAACACAACTCCCTGATCCAGAGATAATGGGATACTCACCAGCAAAAATGTAACTTCTGCTCAATTTTAAAACACTCCATCTGCTTATCACTCACTTCACTTGAAAAAGTAAATTAAGCGTGTGTCATAGTTGGAGACATTTTGACATAAACCCAACGCACTGAAAAATGAACAATATCATTTTGGGTTATATCTGTCCCATGTTAATACTCTTTCTACTTCATACCTTACGGACTGAAAGCAAATTGATTCAAAAACTAGTAAGATGGTGAAAATTTAAAATGACGGAAAAAGTTTTACATTCGAAGAATAATCCACAGCATATTCACAAATCAGAGATACAGAACAATATTTAAAACAAAAATAAAGTAAATTGTCTTCCTATCCACATTTATTTGTTCATAAACATTTTCTCCAAGAAACCTTTTTAAAGCTCCTCTGATGACGGTTTGAGGGTTGAGAGAGTGACACCTTCAGATCTTAACAGGTTACTGCAGCTTATTTCACTTCTAGTCTTGGAATAAATTTCCGGGGCAGAGGAGGGGGGAGTAATCAGTGCTGCATCTTGTTCACATACAGTAAAATATATTAACACAACTTGTACATACTCAACAATCTGGTGGGCATGGGCACGGGGCAGTGGGCTGTGTGGGAGTGTGTGTCGTTGGGGCACCCTCCCCACACCCCAAATGCGACACTGGGGAGTCAGGTAGCTATGGCACACTGGGTCTTCATCTGAACCAGAAAGACAGAATTACAAAATGGGACAGTAAAAAGAGGGAGGGGGGGGTGGAGTCAAAGCACACACAATGAAAATGGCTTGTAAAACACCTAGGAGACAATTAAAAATGGAAAAAAAAATCAACATGCAATGGAACTACTTTGAGAGAAATAAAAATGAATTAATACACAAAATGTAAAAAAAAGTGTGCATGTGGGAGTGGCCGGGGTCGGGCAGGGGGCAGGGAGAAATGCAGGGGTTGTCAAGACAAGTGGCAAGGTCAGCACAAAAAATTGGCAAAACAGCAAATGCTCCACTGCCCTGGTGGAAGAATAAATACCACCTCACCAGCACAATGTTCCAAAAGTGGGGTCCCTACTACTACGAGCACCAACCTGTTCCCCCACCCCCCCAACTTCCTTGCAAATGATGATAGATCACCCAATGGTGCAAATTCACAATACAGTAACTCAGTTCAATAAAATTGAAACGACCATTCTGCACTGAATATTTCTGGTCTAAAGCAAATGGTCACCTCAGCAAAGAACCTAACCAGAGCCAAAAGGGACCAAAGTCTGTAACAGATGTCTACAATTCCGAACACTACCTCTTCCTTGAAGAGTTCCTCCTGAATGTTCAACAGTTCCTCCCTTAAAAATTGAAAAATAAAACTCCCCAGGTCTAAGATAAGAAACAACATTTAAGTACAAACAGCCAACAAAATTTATTGACAACACGAAGCTTCAAAAGGTTATCGCTCTGATAAATGAACAATTGACAGATGACATATATGAAAGTGCGCACTGTGTAATATTCCAGGATTAGTTCCTACACGCAATCTGCAGTAATATGCAAATACAAAAAGGTTCATTAATTGAAATTTCTCCACAAGCAATGTCAGAGGGAAGTTACTTCATCAGATACACACCACATGTCTATTTGTGATTTCTTTTGTTCCCCAAAGTCATTAAATACCAAGCATGAGTTCAAAATTCTACACTGAAACCAAAAAAGTGAGTGTATTTGCAACAAGTTTATCCTTTGTTTAAAAAAAAACAAAAAAATCACTTTTAAACTTTATCCTTACAAAGTCTAAAAGTACTTTTCACTGGTGCAGTGGATTGAAATCCGGTGCATGCATTATTTGCTTATTGAGTACAAACTTCCTAGTCTCATTGTAACAGACCATTATTTTTCAGTCTATTTTTCATAATTTAATTTCTTTCACATCTCTGCTGTTTTCCAATTTAATTATTGTCACATGTATTTGGAATATAGTGAAAAGTATTGTTATTGCACGCTAGACAGACAAAGCATACCATTCATAGAGAAGGAAAGGAGACAGTGCAGAATGTAACGGCAAATTGTGCGGAGGGTGTGGAGAGTCTGCAGAAGGATCTAGATAGGCTGGGCGAATGGGCCAGGAAATGGCAAATGGAATTTAATGTTGGCAAGTGTGAGGTGGTCCACTTTGGTAGGAAGAATGGTAGGAAGGACTATTACTTACGGGGCGAAAAACTGCAGCAGGCGACGGTGCAGAGAGACCTCGGGGTCCTTGTGCATGAGTCGCAAAAACCCAGCTTGCAGGTGCAGCAGGTGGTCAGGAAGGTGAATGGGATGCTGGCCTTCATAGCGAGGGGGATTGAATATAAAAGTAGGGAGGTCTTGCTGCAGCTGTATAGGGCATTGGTGAGGCCGCAGCTGGAGTACTGTGTGCAGTTTTGGGCGCCGCACCTGCGCAAAGATATTTTGGCCTTGGAGGGAGTGCAGAGGAGGTTTACTAGGCTGATACCGGAGTTGAGGGGGTTGAGCTATGAGGAGAGGCTGAATAAACTGGGCTTGTACTCGTTAGAGTTTAGAAGAATGAGGGGAGATCTCATTGAGACGTATAAGATGATGAATGGGATGGATAGGATAGAGGTGGAAAGACTCTTCCCGCTCAAAAAAGACAGTAGGACTAGGGGGCACAACCTCAAGATAAAAGGGGGGCGGTTTAGAACGGAGTTGAGGAGGAACTTCTTCACTCAAAGGAGAATCTCTGGAATTCTCTGCCCGTTGAAGTGGTGGAGGCTACCTCGCTAAATATTTTTAAGACGCGGGTTGATGGGTTTTTGATAAGAGAGGGGATTAAGGGTTATGGGGAGAGGGCGGGAAAGTGGAACTGAGCAGCCACAGATCAGCCATGATCTTATTGAATGGCGGGGCAGGCTCGAAGGGCTGGATGGCCTACTCCTGCTCCTATTTCTTATGTTCTTATGTTCTTATTATGTAATGTTACAGTCATAACTAGGGTGTGGAGAAAGCTCAACGTAATACAAGGTCTGATGGCAGCAGGGAAGAAGCTGCTCGAGTCAGTTGATACCCAATCTCAAACTTTTGTATCCTTTTCCTGACGAAAGAAGGTGAAAAAGGGCACGTCCAGGGTGCATGGGATTCTTGGCTATGCTGGCTACTTTTCTGAGGCAGCAGGAAGTGTAGACAGAGTCAATGGATGGGAGGCTGTTTTGTATGATGGACTGCGCTACATTCACAACCCTTTGTAGTTTCTTACAGTCTTGGTCAAATCAGGAGCCTACATTCTAGTCCCATCTAGAATGGCAGAACTGATGGGACTGTACATTCAACTCTCTTCTTGTAGCCTTACATTATAAATTAGCAATATTTCTTCCGTATTGCTGTATGCTTTTGGGTACAACTGCAGCTCACCAAATGATCCATATTCACCTGACATCCCAAATCTGATTTGGAAATTAGCATGAGAAGCGAATGGTCATTACCAATTTCAATGTAATATCACATGGAGACATAAAGTATTATGTCTCGATTTCTGTGTAAGTGTTAAAAGTATAAATAGTTAATGCTGTTATGCAGCAAATTGGAGTTGTCATGTTTTCATGGATGGTTTGTTTGAGTGCACCATGAGGACCAAGAAGGTTTGGCTGAGCACAAACTAAGTAGCATGATGGCCCAACTCGACCGAAGACACAAAAATCATCACTGGAACAGCATAAGACAATGAGGCAAAGGGGAGGAAGGAGCTTAAAACAATCGGGGTCACCAGAGGAAAAGTACTGAAGAAACTAACGGGACTAAAGATTCTGAAGCCCCCGGACTGGATAGCCTGAATCTCAGGATCCTAAAGGAAGTGGCTGTAAAAATAGTGGAACTAAACTTCCAAAATTTCCTAGATTCTTGAAAGAGCCCATCAGATTGGAAAACCACAAACTTCCACCCAAGAGGAAGATGGAAAGCAGAAGACAATTAAATCTCCAGTGCAGCTGGCGTTCGGTCCACTGAGGCTGCGCTGACTCTCGGAAAGAATATCTCACCTAGGTCTTCCCCTCTGCACTATCCCCTTAACCCCATGCATTTACCAGCGCTAATCCACCTGACCTGCATTACTGTGGGAAGAAACCAGAGTACCAGGAGGAAACCCATGTAGACAGTCACCCAAGGCCAGAATTGAACCCAGGTCCCTGGCGCTGTAAGACAGCAGTGCTAACCACTGTTCCACTGTGCTGCCCCAGCTAACCTAACATCTGTCATTGGAAAATGCATTATTCAGGAAGTAGTAGCAGGACACAAAGTCATAATACAATCAGGCAGCATCAGCATGGTTTTATGAAAGGGAAATTGTGTTTGACAAATTTGTTAGAGTTCATTGCAGATGTAACAAGCAGGCTGGAAAAAGGGGGACCTGTGGACGGAGTGGATTTGGATTTCCAAAAGGCATTCAATAAAGTGCTACGTGAAAGTACTACACAAGATAAGAACTCATGATCTTAAGGGTGATATATTAGCATGGATAGCAGATTGGCAAACAGGATGCAGAGATAAATGGTTACTTTTCTGATTGGCTAATTGTAACTTGTAGACTGCCACAAGGGTCAGTGCTGAGACCTCAACTATTTGCACCCTGTAATGATGATAGATGAATGAGCTAACTGTATTATCATCAATAAACGGTGGCCTAGTCACTGACACTCAAACCTATAAATGTTTTGTTTTTAATTTGCTGACAATACAAAGATTGGTAGGAATCTGCAAAAGAATATGAGTGGGTTAAGTGAGTGGGGTAGAAGTTCAGACAGACTGCAGAATGCTGCAGTATAGAGGGATCTGGGTGTCCTGGTACATGAATCACAGAAGTCAATGAGCAGTCCGGTAAATAATGCAGGGCTGGCCTTGTTGTAAGGTGGGGTGGAATATAAAAATAGGCAAGTCTTGCTACAACTGAACAGGGCATTGGTGAGTAGGTATCCGGAATGCTGTGTATAATTATGATCTTCTTACTTAAGGAATGATATACTTGCATTAGAAGCAGTTCAGAGAAAGGTCAGTGGCCTGAAGAATGTATTTTACGAGGAAAGGAAAGGTTAAGCAGGTTGGGCTCAATAGAGTTTAGAAGAATGAGAGGTGGCATTGTAAGTAACCTACCAGCAATGCATGTCCAAGTAGGTGTTACAGCTCCTCAGAGAGCTTCAGGTGCTCTGCCTATTCTCAGCATCTTCCAAGATATTATTCACATTCCTGATTGACTATCAGAAATAGGAACAGACCATATGATTCCTAGAGCCCCCTCCATCATCAAGATCTGGTTGAACTTCAACAACAACTTCACTTTCCTGTTCTATCACCACATCCCTTACTGCCTCAAAAACCTATTTTAATAACTGAATAACCACCATCCTCTGGGGTAAAGAATTCCAAGTTGCTTCAAAGATTTATGGCCGTGTGTGATGTATTTCCTCCTCATCTCAAATCATCAGCTCCTTAACCTGCGATTAAGATACTTAATTCTAGAGGACACAGCCTCTTAACATCTATCCTGCCAAACCTTTCAAAAATTTCAAAGTTCCAAAGAGGTCACTTCTGAATTCTAGAGAACATAGCTCCCTTCAACTGCTGCAGAATTCCCAGCCTCTGATCTGCCCCTGCAGCCACAGTAATATTTGGTCTAGTTAAGTTTCTGGTTCATGGCAATCCCCAAAATGTTGATGGTGGGGGAACTTAGCCATATTAATGTCTTTGAATGCCCAGGGGAGATTCACTCTTCTTGGAGATGGTCATTGCCTGGCACTCGCATGGTGCGAAAGTAATTTGTCACTTACGTCAGCTCAATGCCTAATCATTGTCAAGGTCATGGTGCACATTGACATGCATCGTTTCAGTATCTGAGCAGTCATGAATTCAGAACCAATCATCCCCACTTCCAATGTTATAGAAGGGGAAAGGTCATTGATGAAGCAGCTGAAGATGATTGGGCTGAGGACACTACCCTGAGGAGCTCCTGCAGTGATGTCCTGGAGCAGACCTCCAACAACCACAACCATTTTCCTTTGTGGTGCATATGACCCAACCAGCAAAGAGTTCCTGTTTCCCCTTCTGTGCCCCACCCAGTTCTCATTGACTTCAGTTTTTGCGCTGGCTCCTTGGAGACCACATTCAGTCCTTCATGTCAAGGGGCAGTCATCCTCATCCCACATTTTAAGTTCAACTCTTTCGCCAGTACTTGAACCAAGGTTGTAAGAGGTCAGGAACCTGGCGGATCCCAAATTGACTGTCACTGAGCAGGTAATGCCAGTTGATAGCAATGTCGACAACACCTTGCATCGCTTTGCCAATAACTAAGAGTAGACAGATCAGGCAGGATTTGGCCAGGTTGGATTTGCCCTGCTTTTTGTGGACAGAACATACCTGGGCATTTTCTACATTGCTGGGTAAATCCTAATGTTCACCTTGGGTAGGAAAGTTCAAGGGGACAAGACTTCAGTACTATTGCCAGAATATTGTCAGGACCCATGGCCTTTGCAGTATCCAGTGCCTTCAGCCGTTTCTTGATATTACATGGAGCAAACTGATGTGATTTATTATTGGCACACATATTAACATACACAGTGAAAAGTATTGTTTCTTGCGCGTTATACAGACAAAACATACCGTTCATAGAGAAGGAAACGAGAAAGTACAGAATGTAGTGTTACAGTCATAATTAGGGTATAGAGAAGGATTAACTTAATGCAAGGTAAGGCCATTCAAAAGTCTGACAGCAGCAGGGAAAAAGCTGTTCTTGAGTCAGTTGGTACGCGACCTCAGACTTTTGTATCTTTTTCCCGAAGGAAGGAGATGGAAGAGAGAATGTCCATGGTGCATGGGATCCTTAATTATGCTGGCTGCTTTGCTGAGGCAGCAGGAAGTGTAGACAGAGTCAACGGATGGGAGGCTGGTTTATGTGATGTATTGAACTACTTTCATGGCCTTTTGTAGTTTCTTGCAGTCTTGGGCAGAGCAGGAGCCATACCAAGCTGTGATATAACCAGAAAGAATGCTTTTTATGGTGTATCTGTAAATGTTGATGAGAGTCATAAGTGACATGCCAAATTTCCTTAGTCTTCTGAGAAAGTAGAGGTATTGGTGGGCTTTCTTAAGTATAGTTGTTGGTGATCTGGACACCTGAAAACTTGAAGCTCTTGACCCTTTCTACTTCATTTCCACTGATGTGGACAGTGGCATGTTCTCCTTTACACTTCCTGAAGTCAATGACAATCTCCTTCATTTTGTTGACATTGAGGAACAGATTATTGTTGCCACACCAGTTCACCAGATGCTCTCTCATATTCCTGTACTTTGTCTCATCATTGTTAGAGATCTGACCCACTATGGTGGTGTCGTCAGCAAACTTGAAAATTGAATTGGAGGGGAATTTGGCCATACAGTCATAGGTGTACAAAGAGTATAATAGTGGGCTAAGAACACAGGCTTGTGGGGTACCAGTGTTGAGGATGATCGTGGAGGTGCTGCTGCCTATCCTTACTGTTTCTGGTCTGTGAGTTAGGAAGTTCAGGATCCAGTCGTAGAGGGAGGTGCCAAGGCCCAGACCATGGAGTTTGGCAATGAGTTTCAGGGAATAATAGTGTATAAGGCTGAGCTGTAGTCAATAAATAGGAATCTGACATAGGTGTCCTTGTTATCTAAGTTGAGTGCAGGGCCAAGGAAATAGTGTCCGCTGTGGACCTGTTGCAGTAGTAGGCAAACTGTAGTGAGTCCAGGTAATCCAGGAGGCTGGAATTGATTTGTGTCATGACTAATCTTTTAAAAGCACTTCATAATGATAATGGAAGTCAGAGCCACTGGCTGATCATTATTAAGGCACGTTGCTCAGTTTTTCTTAGGTACTGGGATTATGGTCATCTTTTTCAAGTAGATAGGGATCTCAGATTGTTGTAAGGAGAGGTTGAAGATGTCTGTGAATACTTCCGCCAGCTGATCTACGCAGGCTCTGAATGCACGTCCGGGTACCCCATCCGGGCCAGTTGCTTTGGGTTGACCTTTGAGAAAGCTGTCTGCCATCTGCAATGGTGACCCCAGATACAGGTTCATCCAGGGCCTCCACTGTGGAAGGCATGTTGTTGCTGACTTCTTGCTCAAAGCCTGAAGACTAACATCTGTGATTGATAACTGAATCAGCAGTTTTGGCTGAATATGGTAGCAAATGTTTTAGCTTCGTATTTCCTGGACACTCAAGTGGTGTGGGCTTTTTAAAGTAATGTTATTGTAAAATGTAGTTCTTGAATTTTTCAACTTCATTGTTCTGCAGCTGTTAAACAGGTTCCTTATTTTCACCTTGTAATTCTGAGGTGTGGGTAGATGGGGGTAAGTGATCTGTTAAGAACTACACATTGTTAACTGAACACTAGATGGCCTCTGTTCTTATCTGCACACACAATCCTACTTCGAGTTTAAGATATTCCCCATCAAGTTGAAATGAATTTATACAACAGGCTTTTGGATTTATTGCAGCAGAACCAAAAAATGGGAAAGCACAACACATACAGGCAAACAATTTCTAACAACATTGTAATTTGTATGAAAGTTTGGGAATTTTGACTTGGCATTGGATAATCTGTTTAGCTGTGATGTGGAGATGCCGGCATTGGACTGGGGTAAACAGATTAAGAAGTCTCACAACACCAGGTTAAAGCCTAACCAGTTTATTTGATAGGAAACCCACAAGCTTTCGGAAGCGCTGTTCCTTTGTCAGGCATGTGGGAATTTTCACATACTTTCCACACACCTGACGAAGGAACAGCGTTTCCGAAAGCTTGTAGGTTTACTATCGAATAAACTGGTTGGACTTTAACTTGGTGTTGAGAGACTTCTTAATCTGTTTAGCAGCATAGCAATTCCTCTCCCAATTATTTACAATAGAAACTCGTGCCCCTAAATCAAATATGGTTAGTTACAGGAACTATCTTCAACGGTTTGCATCAAATTAATTTCTCCGATTTTCCCCTCATCATACACCCAGGGTAGGAGATGGCAAATCGAGAGCTGCACCCACCTTTGTACTTCCAGCAGTTATCTACTGCACTGGCACCATAGCACTATTTTTCTCTCATTAAGCTGGAACAGGAGTAAATACATATTGGGTTGTATTAGCAACCTGATATACATTCTACTCAATTCAAAATTACATAAAATTGGGTGGTATGTAAAACCTGCTGGCCAAGGCAGATTTCATCCTGTGATTCTGAAAGGCTATTCACCTTCCAAAGCCAAGTGCCAACTTTTAGCTAACAAAGTTTGAAATTTTTAGGTGACAACCAAGTCCCAACAAACTCAACAGCAAGTTTGCCAAACACCAAAAATCAAAAAACACACAAAACATGATAAAAATCCAAAATGTTAAAAGTCAGTCCAGAAATTAAATCACAGAGTACAGCAAGATGTGGACAGTGTCTCATTCAAATAGCTTGTCAGGACAAGAGCCCAGAGTACCACGATGAATGGGGCTTTATTGAATGATGAGACTAAGAACTCAATTTATCAACTGTGATAGAAATTTCTCAGGCTTCAATTATTTCATCTTTTACATGGAATGAAGATACAGCTTCCATTTTGAGACAAAAGTGTAAAAAGCATCATAAACTGCAGGCTAAAATTAAGACAATTCTTAAATTAAAACCCTGAGGAGGTACAAAAAGATTTGAAAAGTAAATTATTTTCCATATTATCCTTAACAATTTGAGCATCACTAAAATCCTGCATTTTCAATTTGGAATCATTAAACCGTGAATTTTTTTTTACACAAATGATTGTGCATTCCAGTTACCCCCTCCAATTCTTCTAATCCTACAGATGGATACTTTGTTCCTAATTGACTGCTTAACTTGTGCAATAAAATCCTGAGTATTTACTTTACATATAACACACTCCAGCCATAGAAGACAGGTGACAACATTTAGCTTGAGGTTTGCCAGCAATATCACAAGAATTTTTTTAAATAGAAATTGTACTGGAACTGCCTAGAGGCCAGCCCAGAGTCCGCCCATGACCCAATTCATGCTCCAAAAACTCTGAAGTCACAAAGAATTAACTCTTGTGTTTGAAGTTGTGCGTAGAAAGATTTCTACTCCCAGGGAATTCCACAACAAGATTAGGTTCACTAATGGCATTCTGTGTAATACTTTTTAGATAGGGTCTAGAATGCAGAATGGTGAGCTCACATTCTATTCTGAACATAATCTCATATCACAGCTGATTTACCACCTGATCTGAACAGCAAGTCACAAAAATAAAGGTGAAAAGTTTTTAATGTTCTTCACAGAATGTCCTCAACAAAAATAGGAAATTCTTACCAAAGCTGTTTCATCACAATAGCATTTGCCCAACAACGTGGAAATCTTTTGCTCAGGTATGTTCCATTTACAAAAAGCAGGACAAATCTAACTTCGCTAATTACCCCATCAGCCCACTCCCAACAATCAAAGTAATGTAAAAGGAGTCTAGAACATTGCTATCAAACATTTGCCAATGCACAGTTGGAGGTCTGTCAGAACAATGCAGCTCCACATTGGCCCAAGCATGGATACAAGAGCTGAATTTCAAGGGTGCGATGTGGTAATCTCCCTTGACATACTGCATCCCTGAAAAAGCCTAGCACAATTTAAATTCATGGGGCTCTCCAGCGGCTAACTGACAATCAGGAAGATGGTCGTGGTCAGCGACAGGCAATCAACTCAGCTTCAAACCGCCCTCTAGTTAGAGTGTTAAGCTTAATCATCTTCAATAGCTTCAATGACCTTCCCTTCACAAAGTCTGACTGAAGCTGTTCACTGATAATTGTTGCATTAGGTTCAACTCAATTTTTTTTTATCTGATCTTAGGATGAGCACATCGCTGAAAAGGCTAGCATTTATTGCCCATTCCCAATTTTCCTTGTGAGCCACCTTCTTGCACAACTGCAGTCCAGCATGTGCTGTTAGGGAAGGAGTTCCAGGATTTTGACAATAAAAGGAACAATGATGGAAAACTTGCAATTAGTGGTGGATTTGCATCTGTCCTCCTAGGTGGTAGAGGTTGCAGTTTTGGAAGGGGCTGTTGAAAGAGTTTCGGTGAGTTATTGCAGTGAATCTTGTAGATGGTACACAGTTCTGATCAAGCAGGTCTCTTTGCCCTGGGTGGTGCCTGTCTGTGAGTGTTGTTGCAGCTACAGTCATCGAGACAGTATTTCATCACACTCCTTATTTGCGCCTCGTAGATGACGGCAAGATTTGGAAAGTCAGAAAATGAGTTACTCTCCACAGAATTCCCAACCTCTGACTGGTTCTCACAGCTATGGTATTTATGTCTACTCCAGTTAAGTTTCTGGGCAATTGTAAACTCCAGAATGTTGATGGCAGGGGATTCAGCTATGGTGACATTGTTGAATGTCATGGGGAGATGACTGGATTTTCTCTTGTTGGAGAAACATGTTTGTGCCTGGCACAAACATAACTTGCCACATGCCAGCCCAAGTCTGAACATTGTCCAGGTCTTGCTTCAAATGGACACAGAGTGCTTCAGCATTTGAGGAGTTACAAATGGTGCTGAACATTGAGGGAAGTTAAATTGTAAAGCCATGGAAGATTTTGAGCCTTGGACACTATCTGGAGGAACATCTGCAGAAATATCCTGGCATAGAGATGATGACTTCCAACAAGCGTAACCATCTCTGTATTTGTGCTAGGTATGACAAAGAACTCCGCAAGGGCTCCCTGATGCCATATAATCGGTCAAATGCTGTCTCAATGTCACTCTCACCTCAAATTCAGCTCTTTTGGCCATGCTGGCATCAAGGCTGTAATGGGATCGGGAGCTGAATGGCCTGGTGGAATCCAAACCGAGTGCCAGTGAGCAAGTTATTGCTGAGTAGTTGCCACTTGATAGCACTGTTGATGGCACCCTCTATCACTCTGCTGGTGATCGAGAGTGGACCGATGGGAACATAATTGGCCTGGTTGGATTTGCATTTTGTTGCCAAGACCAAGCTGGGCAATTTTCCACTTGCCAGATGAAGGTCAGTGTTGCAGCCGTACTGGAATAGCTTGGTTAAGTGTTAGGTTACTTCTGGAGTTCAAGAGAAGGAGTTAAAATCATTGAATGCAGTAGAGTTCTTTTGTGACTGAGTACTGCAGAATTCCCCTGGGAAGCTGCGGTGAAGTTGTTTCTATGAAGTTCCCACAGTTACAGATGAGCTGCACAAAAACAAGATGAACAAGTGACAAGAGAATGAGAACTTTGGCAAACCACAAGGAGATAGCCATTACAGCCAAGGTCTGCAGGTGTGGGTGTTTGGATAGTGTAACCATGTAGGCATAATTAAAAATCATAATTAGACACGCATTGAGATTGTAACTGGTTAACTACATTCATTTGACAAATAAATTAGCTGTATTTGCACTTCAGTGACTCTAGAACAAGCGCATACTCGTGATTGGTAAATGTAAATTACTTGTAAGATAAGCGAAGGTATAACTATTGTCACAACGTATTGCTCAGGGATTCTGAATGCCACCTCATGGAGGCAGACTTTCCTGCCATAGCTTGAATAAAGGCCAATTTAAACTTCAGAAATCTTCATCTCAGTGCCTTCTTCTGATTCTTGATACCACTGAATGAAGACTGGCATTTGAGATAGTGGGGGCCTCAGGGAGAGGCCAAGAAACATCATCCACTCAGCACTTCTGGATGGTGATGGTTACAAGTACTTCTGCCTTATCTTTTGGGCTCCCACATCATTGTGTCTTTGGAGCATTGTCCTTCAGTTGGTTGCTTCATTGTCCAAACATTATTCACAACCAAAAATGGCAGGGGTGCAGAGCTTTGATCTGATCCATGGGTTGTAAAATTGCTCAGCTCATTCTACAACATGCCGTGTCTCCTGCCTAGAATGCACAGAGTCTTGTCTTGGAGTTTCCCTGGATGGCACCTCATTTTTAGGTGTGTCAGTGCTGCTCCTGGCATTCAGTCAGGTTGGTCTCCTGGTTTGATGGTGAGGGATATACTGGGCCTGAGGTTACAGAATATGGTTGAATATGATTCTGCTGCTGCCGCTGATGTCCTACAGTCCCTCATGGCTTTCAATTTGAACTGTTGGATTTGTTCCAAATCTGTGTGTCAGTAGTATCACACAACACTTGGACTGTGCAGTAACCATTCCTATCAATTCTGTGACAGACAGATGCAGCAGCAAGAAGTGTAGACTGTAGATCGAGTAGGATTTTCCCTTTTGCTCCTTCTCTTACCACAGTGCCATTCTGGCAGATATATCCTTCAGGACTCAGCCAGCATGGCAGGCTGTGGTGCTGCCAAGCCACTCAAGTGATTGAAGTCCCCCAATCCAGAGAACATGCATCCCTTGTTACACCAACAGCTTCTTCCAAATGCTGTTCCACGTGGAGGTATACTGATTCATCAGCCGAGAGGGGGCAGTAAGTGTAAATCAGCAGGAGGTTTTCTTGCGTGTCATAGTCTGAGGACTCCCTCCCAACTGTTTGCTATTGTGCTGCCACCCGATGGTGGAATCAGACATAGAAAAGGATAGGGAAAGTGATGGAGGAGCTTGAAGAGAAACGTCTTCAAGAACCATAGATCACTACAACACAGAAGCAGGCCCTTTGGCCCCTCTTGGCTGCACCAAACCATTTTTCTGCCTAGTCCCACTGACCTGCACCTGGACCATATCCCTCCACACATTTTGAAGCATCAAAACCTAATCAAAACATGAGCTCTGTTTCTCCCTCCACAGATGCTGACAGACTGCTGAGTTTTTCTAGCATTTTCTGTTTCTATTTCAGATTTCCAGCATCTGCAGTATTTTGCTTTTATTTTCGAGGGGTTTGGGAGGTTGGCAGTAAGGCATGATTCAGTGAGATTAACTGTGCCAAAGAAAGAAAGAACTTGCATTTAAATAGTACCCTTCATGAGCACCCGCCAATGAAATACTGTGGAGTGTAGTCACTGTTGTAATGTAGGAAATATAGCAGCAAATTTAAACACAGCAAACACCGCAAAGCAGCAGATGATACAAACCAAACGTGTGTGTGGTGTTGATTGAGGGATAAACATTGGAATGGACATGAGGGATAACTCTCAAAATAGAGGGATATTTCACATTGACCCAAACAGGCAGGTGGGGCCTAGTTTAATGTTTCATCCGAAAGGCAACCCCCAGTGTAGTACTCTCTCAGTATTTCACTCAGCTGCCTGCCTTGGTTTCAGTGCTTCAGTCTATTGAACCCACAACCTTGCGACTCACAGACAAGGAAGTTACCAAGTGAGCCATGCCTTACTGCCAGGTTGTGTGACAGAGGGACACCTCTCCCAATTGTGGCACAAAGCCCCAGGCTTTGCAAGTTTGTCTAGACCGTGTGTGTGCACTCATTGTTTCAATACCTACGTTGATACCGGTGGTCTATCCAATTTTATTCCTATTTGACTTTGCTCTGGCAGTTGGATACAACTGAACATCTTGTTAGGTCATTTCAGGGGGCAGTTACGACTTTGCTGTGGGTCTGGAGTCATATAAAAAGCCAGGCGGGCAGGGACAGCAGATTTCCTTCTCTGAAAGTGATTGGTGAATCAACTAGTGGGTTGTCATCATTCTTTATGAGGCTAGCATTTGATCACGATCGATTGATTGAACTTGGATTTTCCAGCTGCAATGGTGAAATTTGAACCAATCTCCAGAACATTAGTTCAAGCCTCTGGATTAGTAGTCTAACGCTACCATCTTCACAACAAATCAGTCCACACCAGCATGTAGCAAGATCTGGCCAACAACCAGGTTTGGGTTGATAAGTGGCAAGAAACATTCATATCACAATCAATGGCATTAAATAAGAACATAAGAAATAGGAGGAGTAGGCCATCTAGCCCTTCAAGCCTGCCCCGCCATTCAATAAGATCATGGCTGATCTGAAGTGGATCAGTTCCATTTTCCCGCTTTCTCCCCATAACCCTTAATTCCCTTGTCTAACAGAAATCTATCTACCCGTATATTGACTTAATTATATTCAACAGGGTAGCCTCCACCACTTCAATGGGCAGAGAATTCCAGAGATTCACCACCCTTTGAGTGAAGAAGTTCCTCCTCAACTCCGTTCTAAACTGCTCCCTGCTCCCCCCGCCCTTATTGTGAGGCTGTGCCCTCTGGTTCTGATTTCCTTTCTAAGTGGAAAGAATCTCTCTACCTCTACCCTATCTAGCCTCTTCATTATTTTGTAAGTCTCTATAAGATCCCCCCTCAGCCTTCTAAACTCTAACAAGTACAGGCCCAATCTATTCAATCTCTCCTCATAAGCTAACCCCCACATCTCCAGTATCAGCCTGGTAAACCTTCTCTGTACTCCATTAATACTCCAGTAATATAATTATATTACTATCACCATGTACAACACCATCAACGTTCTGATGTTAGTGAGAAGGATTTTGCAAGTTTGCCTAGGCCATGGTGTTCATCATTTCTGATACCTAGGTTGAAGCTGGTGGTCTATTCAATTTTCCTTGCACTTCCATCACTGGCATCCGTTCCAATATTTATTCCTCAATCAACATTGGCCACAAAGTGAATTCAGTCAACCACAAAAACACCATGGATGTTTAGAGCAGGTCAGAGATTGGGAATTTAGCATTAAGTAGCTCATCTCCTGACTTCCTAAAGCCTCCCTACAAATTGCAAGGCACAAGATAAGATTGCGATGGAATACTTTCCACTTGCCTGGATAGCAGAAGCTTCAACAGCATTCATGAAGCTTCACAGTTTCAGGGCAAAATTGTCCACTTGACTGATGCCCAGTCCCCTGGGTTAAATGGATGGGAGGCATGACAAATGTTCAAACAACAGCCATTAATGAGAATACAGATGCATGCAAGAGATACACGATCATGGATAAATCATCACATGCTTCAGTATTAAGACAGAAATAAAGCAATCCCCAGTTTGATACTGGGGATTAATTTGATACTGGGGTGCTGGATTAATAATGTGCTACAATTGGTCTTTTCGCACGAGCCTGAGGATGAGAAGGAAAATTAGCCAGGGTGTTAGCTGGGAAAGAGTGGAAAGAGGAGTCGTCTCAATGTCTAATGTATTTAATATTCAAGTAGTCCACCCAAACTGCTCAGTATTGTTAAAAAGTCAAGTGAATAACAAACTAGGGGCTGCTAACACTCACACTAACATTCACTCCACCATAACCCAACAAAGGGGAAGATCAAGGAAAAGAAGGAATCTGTGTGGGAAGCTGAGAGGCATACTTTAGTAGAGATTCTAAAGTTATTGATTAGTGTCACAAGTAGACTTACATTAACACCGCAATGAAGTTACTGTGAAAATCCCTTCGTCGCTACACTTTGGCACTTGTTTGGGTACACCGAGAAAGAATTTAGCATGGCCAATGTACCTAACCAGTATCCCTTTCGGACTGTGGGAGGAAACTGGAGCATCTGGATGCAGACAAGGGGAGAACTTGCAGAGTCCACATAGACAGTGGCCCAAGCCAGGAATTGAATCCGGCTCCCTGGCACTATGAGGCAGCAGTGCTAACCACTGTGCTGCCATGCTACCCTAAAAGCTTGTTTTTTTTTCAAATTTGGAAAGTCGCTCTTTCCTCATCTGTCTTGTGACTAACAGGATCATTTTTTAATAAAACAGCACAGTCCATGCAGCACTACACCACAGTTATCTAAACATTCATACAAGTGTTCCTGTAAAACATCACACTTTCAAACAGGAGTATTAGCAGTCAAATGTAAATTCAGGGCTGCAATGATGAACATTTCTCTTTGGCTGATTCAATAGCATTCTCTACAGCAACTGCAACACATCACCAAGAATGACAAACACTTCTCAATTTGCAATATTCAGCACATACTAAATACTCAGATTGGTGTATTTCTAACACTGCACACAGTTAGCAGGTCCAAGTTGTCTGCCAAATTCAAGTTTATTGCAACTGGGGCCTTAGGAAAGTTTACACAAAACAGCCTCCTCTTTCTTCCCTATGAAATCTGTACTGCAAGTGGGCTTCAAAGTGTTTGGAAGAAGTCAAGTGCGATGAGAATTAAAATGCTACTGCTAAGAGAATGTTTTTCAGTACCATATAAGGTTTATACTGAATGAGTACGAACAGAAGATTTTTGGCTGGATAAAAATAAATAAATAGGTATTTAAAATGCTACATGTAGCATTTAACTGGTTCAAAATTGTCATTACTGAAGTAGCAAGACACAGGCAAAACTCTCACAACACATCCCGAAACACGCTTACAAATTGCACTTAAATTTGTACATATGATATGTGAACTTGCCTATTTTGTCAGGAAGAATAGAAAAGCAGCATATTATTTAAATAGAGAGAGACTGCAGAACCCTTGAGATACAGAAGGATCTGGCTGTCCTAGGACAATAAAAAATTAGTGTGCAGGTACAGCAAGCGATTAGAAAGACAATGAAATGTCTGAAATGTAATGGAACATAAAATGATGTTTTGCTACAGTTGTAGAGGATGCTGTGGTGACTATAACTAGAGCACAGTATTATACTCCTTGTTTAAGAGGGAATAGAAATGTATTGGTGGCAATAGGGAGAAGGTTCACTCATCTGATACCTGGGATGGAAGAGAGGAAAGGTTGGCCTGTATTTATTTGAGTTTAGAAGAATGAGAGGTGACTTACTGAAACATATGAGATCTTGAGGGAACTTGACAAGATGGATGCTGAAAAGATGTTTCTCCTTAAGGGAGAGACTAGACCTAGGGGTCACAGATCAATAATATAGGGTCTCTCATTTAATGCAAAGATTAGGAGAATTATTTTCTCTTAGATGGTCATGAGTCTTTACAACTTTCTTCTCAGAGAGAATTGGAGGAAGGTTCATTGAATATTGTTAAGGCAGCATTAGTTTCTAGACTAATAAGTGAGTCAGAGGTTATTGGGGTTAGGTGAGAATGTGAATTTGAGGTCACAATCTTACTGAATGGTGCAACAGACTCGAGAAGCCCAATGGCCTACTCCTGCTTCTAATTTGTGTATTATGTTGAGCCTCTATTGGTCACCGCACAGCAAAGAACGTATGGCTAAAAATAGTAATGACTTTACTGCTAACATAAGGTCACAAACCCAAAATGTTAACTCTGCTTCTATTTTCTTTGATCTGCCTGATCTAAATGTTAACCAGCATTTGTTTATTTCACATTTCCAGCATCTAAAGTATATTGCTTCTGCTGTACTCCTAAAATACTGATTTGATTGGCACTTTGCATGGCTACATGCTTTGTTAACTAATAAAATGCTGCAAATTCTAGAAATACAAGGTACTTTAGTCAGCATTTGGAAGGAGGAAGGATAGGAGAAGGTCAGGTCAAATTGTTCTGCAAATTCTCAATCCAAAAGGACTGACCCACTGTGTGTTAGGAAAACAAAACTATATTAATTTCAGATTTTCCAATCGTGGTTATTATTTTTATCTTAAATGCATTCTACTGATTAGCCAATCCAAAAGAGCTTATTAAGCTAGCAGTTTATCATCACTTTGTTGCAAATGCTGCGAGAGACCAGCATTTAAAATGCTCGTTACTGAAAATGGTGACTATTTTATTTAAATGGATGATTGCTAAGCCAAATGGTACACAAGTGACTGTGTTTCAATAAGTACTGTGACCCCATCATTTGCTGCAACCATCCAACACGTTGCTCCAGAGCAACTGAAGGGAAAAGCTGTTTGTCAGTGCTGTGTCCTCTTCTTCTGTAGCTGGTACTGATCCTTTTATTTTCCCAGTGAAGCCTCTGCTCTTTAATTATTACTGATGAGTAATGGCTCATTCAATTAATAAAGCCCTCATTGTAACTTAAAATGTCAACTTTCTCCCTCAAGTTATTTAACTCATTTTCCTCACCACTGTTAGACATCATTACTCATTTCAAGGTAAAATACTGTGGATGCTGGAACCTAAAACAGAAAAGCCTCAAAATGTTGGCTCTATTCTCTCTCCACAGATGTTGTCAGACCTGCTGAGATTTTCCAGTATTTTCTGTTTATGTTTCATTATTCATTTGCTACAGTCTTTCCTCATTGTGGCAGTTAACTCATCAATAACCAAATCTGCATTAACACAGCCCTTGAATGCTCTCTTTTCATTTTCCCACCATTTTCTCACCCTAACTTTATAGTGATACATCAACTTGGTCTAATTATTTTCCATCCTCTGACACGCCAATTAAAATTACCCTTCATCTCCAATTGTGTATCCAATGCCACTGACACAAAACATGTTAATGTTACCCTGATAAGGACCCATGCTTTAATAAGAGGATTAGAAAAAAACCACAAATACAAGTTCTCAACAGTAAAAGATTTGACTTGTTTGCCACCTCTATTAACCAGCCAGGACCTGGCATAGTGCCAATGTTTATAGCCTTGTTTAAAAAAACTAAAACACTGAGACTTAAACAGATATTAATGGCACCCAAGCTTTACTTTTATTTATTTAAAATGGAGCCCAAACTTGAGGAAGTTATTAGTTCCAAGATAAGCAGGCTTTCGTTGCTGTTTTTTTTCTCAGTATACTTCTATGCAATTACATTTGCAAATGTTATGTCAGAGGTACATTACTTGATGAAATGCAGTACTGGCCAAAGATTATGTCTCAATAACAAACCATTCAACAATTACAATTAGGTCCACTACACTCTTTGGGAATGAAATTACATTAAACTGCTCCTCTGTGGTCTCCTTGGATCATACCACCACATTGTGGGAAGGGGGAACTTCCCTCAGGCAACTGCCGTTAGAAAATAAACTATTAAAGTTTCAAGATTGTAGAACACATTAATTATAGATGAGAATTTGAGGTTATCTGAAGTTTACAGGGTCCAGCATTTAGGTACCTTGAAGCAGGGCCCAGTAGTTTACAACCTTGACATGGAGGGCAATACAGCATTGGCTTTGACAAAGGATCCTTAGACTACAAAAGACATGACCAGACTACCTGGCTAAATGGAGCTTAAAATGTCAACTTTCTCCCTCAAATTATTTAATTGATTTTCTAAAGAATAATTCAGTTTCCAAAGGATTCATTATCTAAGGATATTATTTTAATGCATTATCTTGGGAATAATTGGTCATTGAAATATATATAGTCATGACAACGGATAATAGCCCCAAATTACTCGTGGACATATTAAACTTTTAAGAAAGACAAGTGGATGTTCAAAAAAGACATATCAGCAAAAATTGACTGAGACTGAAAATTAACTGTTTTCTGGAAAATTCCTGTGCGGATAACACTTGACTAGCTAGTCCAGAGAGGACACAATGTTGCATTTAAAAAGGTGTCGAGGCTTACATCAGAGATACTTCAAAGGAAGAGATGCAAATGCGAAAACTGAAGTGTAATCTCCTCTGATTGTGGAGATAATGAAGGCTGATGACCATCTCAGCAGAAACCATCTCTTGTGAATTATGTCTCAGACTATGGACGTGATGCAAATTGAAAGAAAGCAGTTTCTGGGCCAAAGACATTTTTGTTTTTCTCCCTTGCTGGAATATACAAGGGGTTAAAAAACCAACTGTAACCCTGGTCTGGGTCTAGTCTGGTGTTCTATTTGTAGTGTGTTAGTGTATGCTGTGAAGGTCACATCTGAAGAACATCCAATCAGCACCCTTGCTGCTTGCAGATATAAAAGGCCACTCTTTCCAATTGCTGGAAGCAAGTCACTTCAGCAAAGTCACAGTCAAAAATGAAACCAGACAACTCCTGTAAGCTAACCTGCAGAACCATGAACTGCTAAACTGCTAAAGTCAGTGCAACAGAATCACCCAACTTAATGGCTGCAATATTTTACAATCATCTACTCATGGACAAGGCAGACTAATTCATGTATCTTTTTCAACTCTTATTTTTGGACTCTCTTCTCATTTCTATTCTGGGTGTACATGCGTTGCATTTTTATTATTTTTTTCTCATGCTCAAGTACCTAATAAACATTTTTTCTATAGCTCAAGAAAGGCTGATTAAATTGGCTGCTTTTAGAACAATTGCATTTGGAATGGGAGAAAGTATCCATGAGAGAAGGGATCCTTATCACATTAACCTTGTTGTGACCAACTGGAGGTGTTTGTATAAAGAAAAGTTTGTATAAAGAAAGACATCTCATCCAGAATGATAACAAATTGAAGAACCTCAGCCAGGGACCTGATACAATATCAATGAGAAAATATTCAGATAAACAATAATGAATCCTATTACCACCAGCACACCCCCCACCCCCCACTCCCCACCACACACACACACACCCATGCCAAGTAAAAAATAACAAGAGGTTACCACCTAATAATTCAACATAATCAAACAATCTATCTAGGTATATAAATGTGTGTACAGTTTCATTGAGCATACCCTTGAACAGAACTTGGGCTCCCCTGAGCATCAATCCCCATTTAAGTTGATCTTTATCACAGCTGTGCAGCACAATTAAACTCCATACAAGGCACAATAACATCAAATCAAACTGTCTTCCTTTGTCTGCAAAAAAAAAACTCATGAAATAGTTTTCCACTGAAATCTACAAATGTTATAAATAGAACACACTGTGGCTAGTCTCTTTGAGACAAGAAATATCCTGAGGCCCACCACAGCTCACTTTTAAGCAATGCATCACATGGTCAACCATGTGATATCTTCTATAAAAAGGATAGAGTTTCAAATATACTGAGTGTAGAGATCTACCACAGTGCATGTTCAGATGGATACATTTTGCACATTCAGGGTAATTAGCATAATCCCTGATCACTGGACTTTATTCTTCATGTGGCCAATGCCACTTTGTATATTATACTGTATTTTAATTACCTTTCTAAATTATGAGTAGACTGCTGCAAATAAGGCACCGATTCGTTACGGTAGCTGCAAGACCAAAATGTAAATCTCTCATTGTCAAACATACACAGAATGCGTTAGAAATAGCTATGAATTTATCAGAACAGAGGAGGTTTGTTTCTTTCCTACTAAGAAGTTTCCTACTGAATGGAATTCCACATGATGAACTCCATCATGCTCCAGTGTGCAAACTTCCTCAGACACACAAGAGCTCAGAAGTTGTAATAAATACAGGACCCAAGTGAACCTTTGGGTTGATTTATAATTTTATAGAAATCATTCCATTTTCCACATTCAAAATGCAATATAACCAAGACAGGAGTAACTAACAGGAGTAGCTAACTACAATTATCAAAGAATAACAAAATAGAAATAAGGATTTTGTTGCAACATGTGTATGCTCAGTATTTTACTCCACAGAAAGGTACTTCCTGAAATTATTCTTTGGCAGATTGTTCTATTGTTAAAGTCCCTGTGGGATTCAATACCAGTTTTGGAGCAAAACGAACTACACAGTACCAACGGCTCAGAGACCATTTTCAGTGTTTAAGTAGCAAATGTGCATCTACAGAAACTGAGAACAGTCAGTTGCAGATGGATTCAAGCCGATAGTTCATGTGCTTATTTTTGTTTCGAAAATATGGAGTTAAAATACTAATCTGACAATTAAAAACATACTCAGCTCCCAGATTCTCTCCAATTCTGCCCTTTAACATCGTGATATTTAAAACAAAACATTCCCCCTTTTTTCAGTTTACAGTTACATATTTGAACTGCAGAGCAACCTTCATGGTATAAAGTATCTGAGTATGGCCAGTGAGTTTTCACTTTGAATCACAGCTCTGACGTTTACAAGCTCACCTCAATTCATCCACAAATTTTTATAATTTACAGTTAAACTGTTTGCTTCAAGCATGGGATGGCCACCTACTCAAACTGTATTAAGATTAAAAAAGTGGTTTGCGTGCATGCTGGTCCATGACCTGTCAAAACAATAAGGTGCAGGGCAAAACGTACAAATCTAACCAAACAGTCACAATGATTGATTTTTGCCAGGAGACAATGCTGGCAATTTGCAAAGAAACAAGAAGATCCATGACTCTAATGCAAAACAATAAACTCTACTTATCCGATTCACACAATATCTCTATTGAATCACCTCTCCCCTCCCCACAAAACTGATCCTGACTCCAAATATAATTTCACATTCTTTTAGCCAATCATAATTCTGGTTGAAAAAGAAGTGAGTTATAGAGAATTAAAATGTGTTATATAGAAGAGGACCAGCTTAGTTTTTAAGGGGACGGGAAAACTAGTGGCTGTTATCTTTTCCACTGCAACCCATCTAGACATCTTATAATCTATGTGCAAAATCCAGGAAATCTACATTTAATCCACAAACAAAAAAAAGGAAAAGGAAAAGGAATGCAGATCATAGTAATTAGAAGCCCCAAAATGCTTTGGGAACTCAGCTTGACTTTGCCACCACATATTGTAGTATTAGGGTGCTCAGGGCTGAAAGGATTAATGTGTGGGACTGGAAAAACACCCAAGATGAAGAGTACATGACCAAGAGCCTAGAAGGAGAATGCCTGTGGTTAACACTGAATGACACCTAGACTTGTAGATCTGTAAATGTAGAATGCCATGCAAGGACACAAGTAGCCAAATGACACTCAACCTCAGCATTGTGAAAGACCATGGCTGATCAACTGCCAGAACTTCATTTTCTCTCCTGATGCCCGTCTCTCTTGACTCACTTCATAACCAAAATCTCTATCAATCTCATCTCAAATGCATTTTATATAGCACCTTTAAAATGATAGAAAATATACCAAGGCACTTCACGAGAGCCTTGTCAAACAAGATTTGACAGCAAGCCACATTAGAAACATGAGAACAGTTAACCAAAGTCTTGATCAAAGAGGTTAATTTTAAGAAGGAAAAAAAGATGCTGAGAGGTATAAGGATGGAATTACAGAGCTTGGGGTTTAGGCAGCTGAAGCCACGACTGCCAACAGTGGAGCATTGTAAAGCCAGGATGCTAGAATTAGACAAAGGCAGACATCTGAGAGTTATATCAGTGAAGATGATCATAGACATAGGGAATGATGTGGATGGAGGGATTTAAAAGTAAGGCTAAGAACTGTAAAATCAAGTCACTGCCAGGACAATGTCAGCCAGCAAGCACAAGGGTGCTGGGTGAGAATTAGGACCCAAGCAGAGTTTCGAATGAGCTGAAGTTTGAGGAGGGTGGAAGACAGAGCAATCAAAGGGTTAGGTCCAGCAGATAGCAAAGACATGGATGAGGTTGTGAGAAGCAAACATGACCAGCTATATTCCCTAATCTGCTATTCTAATGGCAGCATTCTATCAATATGATACACAAAACAATTACATGTTACATATATTCCTAGCTTCCCAGATGCATTAGGTTTGTAAACCTGTCTCTCAAGTAGTAGAGGCCACCAGATAACTTTGGAATTTACAAAAATTCAATGGCTGAAAGTTCAAACAAATTCAAAAAAATATTAAGAATCTTTTGACAGAGTTCTCTGAAAAGATGAAGCTTCAAGATACGATTTGTTTTAAAAAAATTCTTCATATAAAAAGTAAACAGTATTCTCAACAGGAATGAAGGGATGTAAAAGTTACTGAAAATGCCGTAGAATGATGAACTACAAACTCATGCCAGCAAGCTCAAATCATGAGATTTAGCTGTCAGTCAAGGTTCTGAAGAAGAATCATATGGACTTGAAATATTAACTCTGCCTCTCGCTCCACAAATACTGCCAGACCAGTTAAGTTTATCTGGCATTTTCTGTTTCTTCATTGGTGCTGAATGTTTCAATGTTGGTACAAACCAGGGTGGAAACGGCAAGCGATCAATTCCATTGCAAAGTAATGAAAAAGGCATTTGTGAAGTGCCTTTAACATAGAAAGCACCCCAGGGAACTACTGATCAGGTGAAAATAGATACTGGGACAAATAAAAGGGAGGGTGACAAAAAGTTAGGTTCATAAGATGGTGAGTGAACAAAGTAGATAAATGGGGTCAGAGAGGAGATTCCAGAATTCTAAAGCATGCACCCAGAGAACTGAACATACAGCTGCCAGTGGTGAGGCAAGTAGAGGAGAAATGGACTAAAGGCCAGAGTCAGAGGAATGGGTAAAAGGGTTTTCAACTAGTTGAAATTTAGAGATGGTGCAAGATGAAAGGCTTGTGAGGAGAGCATGGTGAGTATGGAGCGTAGGGAAAAACAAAGGCAGTAAGAAGACATGCCCCCTTACTTGTTGTTTGAGGTGAAGGTGGAGAGGGCAGGAAAAAAAAAGTGATTTAAGGATACTGTTGGCAATGGACAAAAGAACTGGACTTCACCTTTACTCATGAGGATCATCCTGATACAGTGACAAAATAAAGTCAAGTCTTTGTGATCTGGTGCTGGATGACTAGGTCAGTTGTACATCAAATGTACTCAATCCTACAATTCTTCTGAGAAAATAAAACCAGTTACAAATTTGTGGTCCATTTTGAAATATCTCCATATAATGTCAGTGCTTCTTCTCAGACAGCAGTTCCAGGCTCACCATTTGCTTCATTCCTATGATTTTTGAGATGTGTCTTCAAACTTAATTTCAATTTTTTTCTGATCCCATCAAACCATAAATTCAGTATCTATTACAAAGCTGTTCTTTCTCTTACTTGATGGCATGTATGTACACGTGTAATCATTTACCAGCATCAATCTATTGGCGAATCCAATCCTCCAGAATCATGCATGATAGAAGGAGACCATTCAGCCCACTGTGCCGGTGCCACAAATACCCATGATCTCTGCTACAAATGCTCATCTTTCACACTCTCTCTTCCCCTGAGCTCAGTACCAGTGGAGATCACTATAAGACCAACTTTGCTCTGTCTGAACTATATAAGTTTATGCAATGGTTATTTGAAATCCAAAATCCTTCAGAACAGCACTTTCTCCCAGCTACACAGCCAAAGGATTTATTTTTCTTCGAGATATGGACTTTGCTGGCAAGGCCAGAATTTGTTGCCCATTCCTCTAATTAGCCTCAAATTGAGGGACTTTCAAGGCCATTTCAGAAGGCAGTTAAGAGTCAACTACATTACTGTGGATTTGAGGTCACATTAAGGCCAGACCATTTCCTTTTCAAAGGAACAAGAGTGAACCAGATGGCTATTACTATTGCTGAGGCCAGCTTGCAACTGCAGATTTTATTAACCAAATTCAAATTCCACCAGCTGCCACAGTGGGATTTCAGCCCACATCCAGAGCCACGGGATTACAAGTTCAATTACATTATCATTACACAACCATTTCCTATAATATAGAATCATAGAAACCTACAATGCCGGAGGCCACCATTCAACCCATTGAGTCTTCATCGACCACAATCCCACCCAGGCCCTATCCCCACAACTCATGCATTTATCCTAGCTAGACCCCTGACACCAAGGGGCAATTTAGCATGGCCAATCTCTCTAACCTGCACATCTTTGGACTGTGGGAGGAAACCGGGGCACCAGAGGAAACCCACACAGACACGAGGAGAATGTGCAGACTCCACACAGACAGTCACCCAAGCTGGGAATCAAATCCAGGTCCCTGGCGCTGTGAGGCAGTAGTGCTAATCACAGTGCCACCGTGGAAGAAATGTAGACATGAATAAGAGAAAGCTGAAGATCACAGAGATTGGTAACAAACGTCAGTAAGAGGGAATGAGAGAATTTTATCTTAAAAAGCGACGAAACCCAAAAAGAGGGGAACAGATTTTATTAACTTTATCTGGGTTCATCAGCAGGACATAGTTTAACTAAATTTCCCAATGTTACAGGTTGTTGCAATTCAGAATTGAAGATTAATTTGATTTTAGATTTTGATTTTATCTGCCATTTTTTTCTCCTTACTAACAAATTTATGATGCCCAAGAGCAAACTGCACCCCAAGCCAAGTTGTTCCAGTACAGCTATAATACTGGCATGTTCTTATTAATGTATAAAACTTCCAAGTTTGTGCTGATCATAAAAAGTAGAATACAACTTGGACAATTACCACCACATCTACTCTTGTTCAGCAAAGTGATGGAAGGTGTCATCAACAGGACCATTAAATGGCACTTACCCAGCAATAACCTGCTCACTCATGTTCATGTTGAGTTGTCATTCAGCTCAGACCTCACTGCAGCCTTGATGCAAACATCAAAGATACAGGTGAACTCAGGAGGCAAGGTGAGAGTGACTGCCCAGATATTGAAGCAGTTCATGTCCATATGCACCATAACTTAGACAGCATTCAGGCTTGGGCTGATAAGTGGCAAGTAACATTTGCATCAAAAGTTCCAAGCAATGGCAATCTCGTACAAGACAGTCTAGCCATCTTCTTTCAACATTCAATGACATTACCAGCACTGAAACCCCCCCACCAACATACTGGACATCAACATTGACCAGATAATTAACTGGAACAGCCATTTAAATACTGTGGCTGCAAGAGCAGATCGGAGACTGGAAATTCTGCTGTGAGAAGCTCATCTGCTGACTCATCAAAGCCTGCACACCATTTACCACGGCACAAGCCAGGAGTGATGGAACACTCGCTATATGCCTGGATGAGTATAGTTCAGGCACAAAAATCTCAACACCATCCAGGACAAAGCAGCTCACTTGATCAGCATCTTATCAATGATCTTAAACATTCAGTCCCTCCATCATTGTTGCACATCTACAAGCTGCATTGCAGAAACTCACCAAGGTTTCTCCGACAGCACCGTCCAAACTCACCACCTAGAAGGACAAGGACAAACAGGTGCACGGGGACACTATCATCTGCAAGCTCTCCTTCAAGTCACACACCATCACGGCCTGGAATTGTATCACCATACATACACTGCTGCTGGGTCAAAAACCTCAAACACCCTTCCAAACAGAAGATAGCACACCACCAACACTTCATGGGCAATTTGAGATGAGCAAAACTACATACCAGAAACAATTGAAAGAAGGTTCAAATAATAAAATTCTGAATAGTACATATTTTCAGATAATATGATACACCTGCCCATTCTAGTGTAATATTCAACATCTTTATTCAAGATTTCATTTCACAGTTTCAGCCCATCTCAAGCCCCTGGGCTTCCACCAGATTTTCTCTTTTTTTTATATAAAGTATTTCAGAACAGTTGTCTGGAGCTCTCACATCTGTGGATCCAGAGCTCATCTTTCACATGCAACCTGTTCAACAATTAGACATGAAAGGTAGAAGTTAATTTCCCCTCATTGTGTTTTTGTCCCCTTACACGAGACTTTGAAAGAAGTGAAATTGAGTTCTCCCAGCCTCTACTTCAAATCAAGAGGTAACAGCAACTCACATGAATAGGAACACATGGGAAGCACCAGTATTCATGATTTCTTTATTTATAAGAATGTAATTGCACTATATACATGATATAAAATCACTCACAAATCATCGAAACAAGTAGTTTTCATTTATTTTACTTAATAATGTCCAAATTATATTTTCCATATCTGTGCTGTTAACATTGGTACTGGGCACACCCAGCTCATGATTTTCCAACTATTTGCTTTACACTGTTTATTTCAGCTAGTAACATAAAAACAAAAGTGGCTGATGATGGGAAAAGTGATGGGAGGGGGGATACAAAGGTCACAGAGTAACTGCAGCTTTGACGGTTCCAAAGTTTCCAACAGTAGTTCAGGGCCAATGCACCTGGTGTCCCCTCTTTCACCAGGATCTTAGATTTTGTCCCAATGTTGCCAATCACCATCTCCTTAAACTTCCCCACTTACAAATCCTAGGGCCATAAATTCTAAGCTGTATTCCCTGAAAAGTGCCTAAACACAGACAACTCCAGTGCCCCAATGAAAGGGTCCCTAATCCTGTTTTATAGAATCCCTGCATTGAAGAAGGAGGCCTTCAGCCCATCGAGTCTGCATCAACTCTCCGAAAGAGCATTTTACACAGGCCCCACTCCCTATTTCCTTGCGCATTTACCATGACTAATCCACCTAACCTATATATCTTTTGAGTGTGGGAGGAAACTGGACCACTCGGGGGAACCCAAGCAAACATAGGGAGAACAAATAAAAAGCAACGCAGAGTCACCCAAGGCCGGAATCGAACCCAAGTCCCTGGCGCCGTGAGGCGATCCCAAAATTCCTCCTATAATCTCTCTCTAATGTCCCCAGGCCATGTTACCAAATTCCAATCCACCCCTAAAAAGAGACCCAAGTATAATGATTGATGTTGGACCAGTAATCCACAAAACTCAAATCCAGATCCCACAATGGTAGTTTGAGAATCTGAGTTCAGCTTTTTTCCCCCCAAAAAAGGTCTGAAAAATATAACCAGAAAAAAAACCAACTGGACGACACAGTGGTTAGCACTGCTGCCTCACAGCACCAGGGAGTCAGGTTCAATTCCAGCCTCAGGTGACTGTCTGTATGGAGTTTGCACATTCTTCCCATGTCTGTGTGGGTTTCTACCACGTGCTCTGGTTTCCTCTCACACTCCAAGATGTATGGGTTAGGATAATTGGCCATGTTTAAATGTCAGGGGGATTAGGAAGGTAAATATGTGGGGTTAGAGCCTGGCTGGGATTGTTGTTGGTGCAGATTCGATGGGTTAAATGCCTTCTTCTGCACTGTAGATTCTATATTTCACTAATGTCCATAAGGAAAGGAAACTTGCCAAATTTAATTAAGTCAGCTCTCCATAATGAGCTCCAGTCACCACCACTGAAATGGCTCAGCAGGCTGGTTACCCAGTTACCACCCACTCGCTCGGTAACTCTCATATCCAAAAAAAATGAGTTTTCAAAAATCCCAGTTCTGCCAGATGCCAAACCTCTTTCCCAGTGCTGAAGTAATTTTCAGTGACAATACAATGTTATACACTGTTCGTAGAAAACGTTGCGTTATGGTGAGTAATATCAGCTGACGAAGGGGCAAATCCCGAAGGCTAGGGGGTTCACTATCAGATAAACTTGTTGCACTTTAACCTGGTGTTGTGAGACTTCTTACTGTGTTTACCCCCAGTCCAACGCCGGCATCTCCACATCATGAGTAATATCACAACAGGCGCATGTGAAAGGGAGACATCTACACCTCAGTGATCAGGCTCGATAAAGGCGGGTTTCCCCCCACATCCAAAGTTTAATTCTGAATTACTTACACACACAAAATTATCTTCATAATTCAGCATTTTGCCAAGTGATGGTGTCCTTGATGTCAACATGAAACTTTTAAACAATGGAACTGATTTTAAAACCGTCTGGTGTACTTTCCTGAATCGGACCCACCAATATATATAGTTATATATGATTCTATAGAAGTTTTATCATGTTAAAATAAACTCTGCCTTAGTTATGGAGAATTAAAACAGCACCATACAGTGGTCTCTCTCGCTACTGACAGCAACAATAAGTAGAACCCCTCACCCTCCTTCAACACGTACTTGAAAGTTGTGTCAGATCGCACTACAATCAGTCACAGTACAAATGGGAAACTTTCCAATCTGTGCAGGGCTGTTCCCAGTGGGTGACAGTTGTCACTGAGGACTCACCAGGTGGGAAAGCTGGCTAGCCTGTGTTATATCCACATGTGTTTCCAGCTGTGTTGACTTACCGGCTGTGCTGTGCCCGCTCCCTCATATTGCTGCTCTCCCTGTCCCGGGGCTGAGGCCGCTCACTCCCGGGCTGCGGCTCACTCACTCCGGGATCCAGTTCCTGTAAGAGTGCCGCTCTGCCGGCTCTGCTCAGCTGCATCCCCCTTCCCGCTGGGCTATCGCCGCTACCACTGCCGCCGCTGTTCCCGGCTCTCACTCAGCGCTGCTCCTCTCCTTCCCGGCTCTTTGGGAGAACTCACTGGCTTTGTGCACGCGCCTGGGTGCTCGTTCACGCGCGCGGGGGAGGCTCGTGTCCAGATGCGCGTGCCCGCCGGGCAGGAGCAGGAGCCCCAAGCCTGGTTTTCCAGGAGGGCTCCAGCTGCTCCAATCAGTGGACATTATCATTTATAAATAACTTACTAATTCACACCACTTCCCCTCACTCTCCCCACTTCCC